>NC_051158.1:150893467-150920137 GCF_013339745.2 Dermacentor silvarum | reverse complement strand
CTGCATACGAGTACGCGGCCGTCCGCGTGTCCTTTGTGGTGAACAGGTATCCATCCCAGAGCGTATGCGCTAGCTGTGTTGTCGTTCCTGTAAAGTTGTGCATGACCCTATGTAAGTGGCGTTGGGTTTCCGTGCGTGTCTGTGTTGGATCGATGAGAGCGCGGAACTGGTGCCACGTGTTGCACCGGTCCACCCAGTTAGTGCCGGCTAGCTGAGTGGCATAATCCTGGGCCTGGTGTGTGAGTTCGAGGATGCGCTTCTTGAGGCGTCTGTTATGTTTCTGTTTCCTCCATCGTTGGTGAGGCTGCGGCGGGCCTACCAAAGATGAAGGAGGTGATTGTCCACGTCCATTTGTGTGTCCGTGAGCTGTATCTGCTTTTCGTGTTGTCTGAGTGTCGACGTGAGCGATTTGGACCAGGTGTCATAGCCCGACTGGAGGGGTCTGCGATAGGTACAGAGGTGCGGAAAGTCGTCCAGTCCGGCACACGAGCTTGTGTTAGTGGGCGTTTCAGGGGACGCATGTAGGTGGTTGTGTTGATTATACAGTGATCACTACCGAGAGTGTCCTATGTATTCAGCCAGTCGGCATGGCGTATGTTGCGTGTAATTGTGAGGTCCGGGCAAGTGTCTCGTTGAATCGAATTGCCTACACGTGTTGGGTTGGCGGGGTCAGCGTGAAGGGTGAGTCCAAGTGTGGAAAGAAGTTCCGCAAGCTTCCTCCCACACGTGTCCTCCAGGGGGTACCCCCAGAGCCTGCTCGGGGCGTTGAAATCGCTGACAATCAAGAGGGGGTCCCTTCCCGCCACCTGCATGGCATGCGTGAAAATTTCGCTGAACGTAACGCTCTTAAGTTTCGGGGGGCAGTAAATGTTTAGGATGTGTACAGGTGGGTCAGACTGCTTTAGAGGCAGCACCGACACAATCGTGTACGAGAAAGGTGGTGTTGTGGGGAGTGTGACCTCCTGCGCAGTATATTGCTTGTGAACAAGTATCCATGTCTGCGGGTTGTCTTTAAATGTGGTGTAGTTGGTGATTTTGACGCCGGCGCCGGGTTCCTGAAGGGCAACCACGGCGACGAGGAACTCAGGGGTCTCAAGGTAGAGGCGGAGATGAGCCCGCTTCTTGCGGTCCTTGAGACCTCTGCAGTTCCACTGTGTTAGTGTAAGCAGCTGAGTTCCTCTGGCTCGCGACTTAGGGTTGGGGGCTATGGTCAGAGACGGAGGGTGGGGTTACGTTGTTAACACTGCCCTGTCCGCTAGTGCCCGGCGCAGACGTGCAGGAGTCTTCTGAAAAGTCAGACTCATCGGGGATGACCCTGTTAAATTTTGACGGGCGGTTATCATCCCTGATGGGTCCTACGCGCTTAAGGACGCGCGGATTGTCTTGTATCCATTTTTGGATAATGCGAGTTACGGCTTGTGTCACTTGTGTGATAACACTGTCCGTCTGACGGGCGATGGTGTCATGGATAATTTTGGGGAGGTCAGCCAATTGTGTTTCAATCGCGGTCACCTGGGTCTCCAGGGCCGCGACGCGACTCTCTATAGGAGTAGGAAGCTCCCTGTCTGTTATGTTTTCTTCCTCGCCGCTTCAGGAGAGCGGAGTACCGAATTGGGTTCTGAGCGAGTTCAGATCGCTGGCTGGTTTTTCGTTTGAGCTCGCAAGAGGGTGAGCTCGCGCCTGAGTTCCTGCGTATCGGCGGTGCTGGTGGGAAAGGAGGGGTGAGAGGGAGGAGAGAAGGCGACCCTTGCCCAGCTGCCTACCTTGGGTTGGTTGCGGGCGGCGCCGCCAGATGGAGCGCTGAGAGCTGAGAACTCCGCTTCTCCAGGTAGTGGCGTTGCTGCTGCTGTCTTGTCAGGGGGTGACATCACGGCGCGGTTTGGTGTCTCCTGGTTGACTTGCTGGCGCCCGGTGGCGTGACTCTCCTGTGTCGCACCGGGATTGGCTCCCTTGGGCGGCGAGATTGGCGCCTTGCCAGCTGGCTGGTGCTTCGATGTTGGGGGGGCCCCCGATGTCCTGGGCCCTGGCTGCTGAAGCCTGATGAATTTCCCGGTGCATTCGCGGGAGCCGGTGAGGTGCGGGCCCCCGCAGACCATGCACATTGGATTGCATTCCTGAGGGGCCATCCCCACAGTACCAGCCTCCACGTTTTGGCCACAGACGCAGCATCTTTCGTTGACCGGGTTGGGACAGTTGTCCGCCCGGTGTCCCAGTGTGCCACAATGGTAGCACGCTGGCACTGTCTTCTTGTACTCCCTGACGGGAGTCAGTTCTGCGTTGTAGTGGACGTAACGCGGAACGTTTCGTCCCTCGAAAGTCAGCACAGCCACATTGGAGTTCCCCAGCTTGCGCACGTGTACTAGTTCACCACCGCGCCACTGCACACTATGTTTCAGGGACTCACTGGTTTCGAGGCTATGCACAGAAATTACTCCGCGACATACGTCACCGGTGAGCTTGAAGTTCCGTGAAGCGGGAGCGGTCCTTTGCTGGTGTTAAGTTGAAAGTCCGTTAGCAGCTTCTGAACTACCTCGGGGTTCTGCGTGCCACAGACGAGATGTTTTGTTCCCTATTGGGAGAAATTGCGGTGGCGTTCATGTGCTGCCTACCGATGAGTTGGGAAATGGCAGCGCCGAGCTCACCTTGCTGAAAGGTTGTCTTGAGGGCGACAGTAGTGCGCAGCTTCAGCACGATCACGTAGTCGTCGGGACTCATCCTGACCGTTGGCTTTGGCGTTCACTTGGAGACTGGTGAAGAAGTCTTCTGTGGAGCTTTAGAAGACGACGACGGAGCGTGAGCGTCTCCTTTGGCTGAATTGTTGAGAGGAGTGTTGGACGTGGCCGCTCCTCGTTCGTTCTGCCGGCGGCGACGCCGGCTCTCGACGACTTGAAAAATTACGGCTTGCTCCACCGAAATGTTGGGTGGGCCATCCTCTGGTTGGTTTGCAGGGATAGACGACCATGACAGAGTCGTGGGGTCATAGCCGCGTTGTTCAAGCAGCGCCATGTTGAGAGGTTGGCCGGCGGGCGTCTCCGCAGCCAGCGGTGGGGGAGCTGGAGCCGTTAGGTCCAGCTCGGCCGCTACATGGTGATGCGAAAAGTTGCTCTAAATGGCCAAGAATTGGGCGTACCTGGGTAAGATCGGTGTCTCCAGGATCCTGCGGACTTGCCCGATGCAGTCGTGCAGGTTTCATGGGGGGTACAGATATATTTCCGCGGTTCCAGCCGAAAATCGACGGAGCCGATGGGCCTCGCGTCCGATGACTCCGCGTTCCCCGCGCGTCAGCCCTTCAGGGAGCACGGCGCTGAACGCGTGTTTGCTCTCCGAAGTGCGTTCGCTCCCCGTGAAAGTGCGCGCCCCTCGCGCCCTTTCACTCGCGCATACAGCGTCTGGAGCGCGGCGACGATTTCATCGCCGTTGGCGTCATACGGAACCTAACGGGGACGGCGACGGCGACACTGACGGCAGAAATCCACTTTGGAGTGTCCATATAATTGTTATCGCAATATAAGAACACATGCGTAACAACAAAAGTTACTACGTAAGACATCAAGTATATCGTAAAGCAAAATAGCAATGTAACACAAATACAACTCAAAATAAAAAATAAATAAAAACGGGAATACAGCAAAAAAAAGCACTTTCAGTTAAACTAAATGTAGCGGAGAATCATACAATAGAAAATGCGATCTCTTGATAAGTTCTGGTTACAGGTATACAAATACGATACACCTATGTTGATATACATATTCTTCTTGCTTCTTTCTGGAGTTTTACGTGCCAAAACCACTTCTAATTATGATGCACGTAGTAGTGGAAGGCTCCGGAATAATTTTGACCACCTGGGGTTCTTTAAAGTGTCCTAGAACGCAAACACACAGGCATTTTTGCATTTCGCCTCTATCGAAATGCAGCCGCTGCGGTGATATACATATATCTACACACAATGCTAGCCGCTTACTAGCAAAAGTACTCCCTTGAAATTTTTAACAATATCAGCGTCGATCGTATGGCGTGTCAGCGGCCTTGTAAGGGCGAGGGACAGCGGGATTAGGAACTTTGTGTGCGGTCGTGCGAGACGACTTCCAATTCGAATGTATTCTGCAGCGCTCTTCGCTTCAGGAGTGCCCCTCCCTGTTACGAGGCCACTGAAACGCCGTGCGGTCGTCGCTCGCGTGATATTGTTTAAAAAATGCAAGGGTGTACACAGGCTAAGCGCTGGTTAAATAGTATGGCAACAAGTAGCGTAACATCTGTTTTCCGTAGTTGGTTCGAGTTCGAGGAACTTCCCACGTTTTAATAAGGCGTGTAGCGGGTTCTTTTATTTTTCTTTCAAAACAAAAAATGCTGGTTAAGAAGATGTTATTCCTGGAAACAGCTACACCATAGCGTTTAACAATTGGGTTTTCGTATAACTTCGGTAAAGGAACTCAGTTTAATTGATGAAAAAGTGATTCTTTGTGACTGTTGTGTGGGAAACTCATGATGGCGCGAACTGGCTTTTTTTTATTGTATGGATGGTATTGATGAAGCAATCCTATGACGGCCTGCAAATAGAAGAAGTTGAAACAAGACAAGGGGCAGGGGATGGGAAGAGAATAAAGAAGAAGTGTGATATAGAACAAAGTGGAGTCTGTGTGCGCAGCTACTAAGTGCAGTTTTATTACATATTTTGGCGCAGTCGGCTTTATACGATCCATGATGTGGGTAACCTTCTTCGTTCAGCCAGACAAAGACAACCTCGTCTTCACGAAGTACGCGCTCCCTGGAGACCCGCCAGTCGATCTTCCCATCGACGTGACGACAGGTGAGCTCGTATCTGTCGTTCTGCAGAAGGCATTTATGTCTCTGGACGAACTCTGAGAAAAAGGGTCCGTGAAGATAAATCTTCAAGTCTCCCTTTTCAACCGCCTTGTGCTATCGCAAGTAGAGAAGTCAGCCGCATCGGAGGCAACTTATCATTCAGATCTATCCGTTGTGCTTCAGGCGATTCAGCTTCAACAAAAGCAAGTTTCCCAGAAAAATGAAACGATTCAGACTCTTGTCACGGCTCTCAGTCCCAAGGAAAGCGTTCCTACAGAGGTTGTGCAACCTCAACCATTCGATGGTTTGTCGGGAAATCCAGAAGCTTCGATTGCGTTCTTTCAATACGCCTGTCAATAAAACGGCTGGGACACAGATGAAAGAAGAGTGAAGCATATGCTCCCTTTTCTAAATTGCATAGCAAGAAAATGGTACGAGCTGCGTATCACGGGAGATCATTGTGGTGTATGGAGCACATGGAAGGAGAGCTTCATCTCGTCCTTTCGTGGCAGCCCGCTTGAGCGATGGGATCAAGTGATATTTTATCGCTACAGGTCTGGAGCTGTGCTTGAGTATTTCTTCGAAAAATGTCGAGTACTTCAACTTGCAGAGCCGGAACTTCCACTGAAGTCTACTATAACGCTGATAATACATGGCCTACCTCGGGAATTGCAACGACAAGTTCAAGCTGCAGCACCAAAAAACTATGGAGGCTTTGCTGGAGTCACTTCAAGAGATCGCCTGCCATTGGACGGAGAGGACTACAAAACCGCATCGGGAAGTTCAAGGGGTAGAAGCATCGAGGAACAGAGAGTTTCCTGAACGCTTACCAAAGCCTTCGCAACAGGGAAGTCACCAAACGTCGTTGCATACCACAGAAAAGAAATCATTGCCCGAGGAACGCATTTTGCCCAGCCAGAAAAAAAAACTAATGAATGAGGGTTATCAGTCTGACCCTATGACAAAAAACAAGAATGTTTGTTCGATTTCTACGAGTCTGTTACACGTCGAACTTTAAGGTAATGGACAACGTATGAGAGCACTTATAGACAGCGAAGCTTCTGTGTCCATTCTTAAGAAAAGCAACGCTAACCCACAAGAGGTGTTCCGAGGAAGGTCGGTTCTTGTGCGTGGGTATGATGGAAGCAAGAGAGAGTATTGTGAGGGGGCAAGCCTGAAATTAAAGTACCAATCTAAACAGGCAGAGTGGTCACATTAGTTTTAGATTCTGTGGAGTACGACTTCCTTCTATCTCGTCCGGGCATGAAGTTGTTGAGACTGAATATTTATTGGGACGATACGGTGTCTGTTGATCAAGAGGCTGACCAAACAGAGTCTGAACAAAAAGAAGACCACCTACGGATGCTGAAGAAAGACAGTGTAATACCTCAACTCTACCCCGAACTGGTCTGCTTGGGAGGATATCAACCGGCGACAACCAAGTTCGAAGTTCCATTTCACCTGTCCGACAAAACAGTTGTAAGAAAAAAACCATACAACTTGACGAGAGAAAAGAAGGCGTGGCTAAAAGATGAACTTCCAAAGATGATGATGTATGGTGTTTAATGGCGCAAGGGCCAGATATGGCCAAAGAGCGCCAGGCCAGTGTTCATGAGTTGACAATGGAGCAATGAAGTGCGAAAGGTAGATGTGTAGTGGCTGTAAAAGGGCCTAAAAACAATCGCTGTAAAATGCGTAAAATGTACATGTAATAAAATTATGGCAATGGCTACTGAGGTGCACTATGATCACGAAAGAACATATTGCAAGATAATGACGATAGGCGAAAATATATCACAGATAAATCTTTTTTAAAAAGCACTACTGCCTTGACAGACCCTTTGAAAACGTAAGGGCCTGGAGGCGCGTGCTATGCAAAACTACTGTCATGGCGACTTCCTCTGAAGAGAGGACGCGCTACGAAACTATTGGGCAAATAACATGCAGTACAACATCGCTCAGAAAATCCAGAACAGCTTTAGTGCTAAACAGAGGTTCGTCGCCAAGAAACAGCAGGGTGGAGAGGGAGACGGTACTGGTACGCTAAAGGGAAGTGTCGTTTTCTCTCTCTTTCGGCTTCCCTGCACTCCACGAGCACGTGTAGCACGGTAAGCCTCTCTCCACATCTACCACAGGTTGGCGGGTCATTTCCAGTTAAGAGAAAATTGTGGGTGCCATATGTATGTCCTATTCTCAGACGAGAGAATAGGACATTAGTTCTTCGTATTTTCGTAACAGGATGCCACGGGCCAATTCTGTGGCTTAACTAAGTGGAGCTTATTGTTCGTTTCGGCATCCCACAAGCGCTGCCAGTGGCTTCGAAGTTTCTTTCTCAAGTAGGGCTTGAGATCTGTGGCAGCGATAGAAGCGGTAGGGTTAAGGGCTCGCGATGTAGTTGATGTGGCCATTTGATCAGCCAGAACATTGCCCTCGATGCCTCTATGGCCAGGCACCCAGCATATAATAATATGCTGGTTAGACAGGTATGCCTTGCACAGAGCAGAATACAGTTCAATAGGTACAGGGTTTTTGTGTCTATGTAGAGTCATGACGGCTTTTACGACGCTTAGGGAGTCTGTAAATATTATTGATCTTTTGAGTTTTGATTCGCCTATACTCTTCACAGCCGATAAAAGTGCATAGGCCTCAGCCGTAAAAATGCTTGTTTCCGGGTGCAGTACATCGGACTCGGAGAACGATGGGCCGACTACTGCATAAGATACCCCTGCATGTGACTTGGAAGCGTCGGTGTAAACTGAGTGCAGGACGAGTACTTGAACTGGATTTCCAGAAAATGCATCCGGATATGTGCCTCTGGAGCATCTTTTGTGACCTCTACAAACGAAGTATCACACTCTATGAGTTGCCACTGCCACGGTGGCATTGGCTTTGCTGGGGCCATCAGAGTATTTTCAAGTAGTGGGATGTCCATTTCTTCACTAATTTTTCTTACACGTAGTGAAAAGGGTTCTCTTGCTGTCGGCCGGTTATTAAAGAGTGTGGAACTGGTCATATTATTTACGGTTGAGAAGGACGGATGTTCCGGGTTTGAATTTACTTTCAGGAAATAGGTGAGGCTTAAGGATGAACGTTGCATATCAAGCGACCACATGTCCGCCTCTACATACAGGCTTGCCACAGGACTTGTCCTGAAGGCACCAGTGGCTAGGCGGATGCCTAGATGGTGTACAGGATCCAGCATCCTTAGGGCGCTTGGCGTAGCGGAATGGTACACTATGGCGCCGTAATCTAATCTTGTAAGTATGAGGCTCTTGTACAAATTTAAAAGACACTGTGTGTCACTACCCCAAGCGGTGCGTGACAACACTTTTAGAATATTCATTGTTTTCATACACTTGTTTCTTAGATACCGTATGTGTGCCACAAATGTAAGCTTCGTATCTAGAATCATACCTAAAAATTTATGTTCTGTTTTTACGTGCACGCGTTCTCCCTGCAACTCAATGTCAGGATCGGGGTGCAGACCCCTCTTTCTGGAGAACAGGACGCAGGTAGTCTTTTGTGGGTTAAGGCTAAATCCATTCTCGTCTGCCCACTTAGACACCTTGTTCAGACCAAGCTGAATCTGCCGCTCACAGACTGCGAGGTTGCACGAGGCGAAACCTATCTGCACATCATCGACGTATGCAGAATAAAACATGTTTCTTGGGATATACAAACGCAAAGAACTCATTTTTACGATAAAGAGAGTGCAACTGAGCACCCCACCCTGTGGCACTCCAGTTTCCTGCACAAAAGGTCTTGATACAGCATTTCCCACACGAACACGGAAAGTGCGATTAGATAAATAACTTTCTATGACATTTAACATGTTACCACGTATACCAACGTGCGAGAGGTCTCTAAGTATTCCAAACCGCCACGTGGTATCGTAGGCTTTTTCTATATCAAGGAATACAGAGAGAAAGAACTGTTTATGGACGAAAGCTTCACGAATTTGCGTCTCAATACGTATCAAATGGTCGGCGGTGGATCGACCTTCTCGAAACCCGCATTGGTACGGGTCAAGCAATTTGTTTGATTCAAGAAAATGTATCAGTCGGCGGTTAATCATTTTTTCGAATAGTTTGCACAGGCAGCTTGTTAGTGCTATAGGGCGGTAACTCGAAGCAGACGATGGGTCCTTGCCCTCCTTCAGTATAGGAATGACAATGGCCTCTTTCCAGGCAGAGGGGATCTTGCCGGAGGTCCATATAGCATTGTATAGGGAGAGGAGAGTTTTCTTTGTTTCATGAGGAAGGTGCTTCAGCATTTGATAAGCTATGCGGTCAGAGCCTGGCGCAGACTTGTTGCAGCAACTAAGTGATGCATACAGCTCAGCAATGCAGAATGGCTGGTTGTATGCCTCGTTTCCGGTACCTTTTCTTTCTAGTTTCTGTTTTTCTATTGTAGCCTTGTGCCTTTTAAATGTTTGTGAATAATGGGATGAGCTGGCCACATGTTCAAAATGTGCTCCCAGACAGTTAGCTTGGTCTTCCAGACTGTGGCCTTGTGTGTTTACCAACGGGATTGAAAAAGTTTGTAGCCCTTTTATCTTGTTAACTTTTCTCCAGACTCTGCCCTCTTCTGTATATGAGTTGATACCTGATAAAAACTTCTCCCAACTCTCTCTCCTGGCCTGTCGGCGCGTTCTCCTGCCCTCCGATTTTATTTTCTTAAAATTGACAAGATTCTCCGCAGTTGGGGAATCGCGTAGCAACCCCCACGCTTTGTTTTGTTTCCTACGAGCGTTCCGACATTCCTCGTTCCACCATGGGACACGGCGTTTGCAGGTCGCACCACTCATTTCTGGTATACATTCAGAAGCAGCATTGATTATGAAAGATGCAAGATACTCAACGGCAGCATCAATTCCCAGCAAAGATATGTCAGGCCACGAGATACCACTTGTAAGACTCTTGAATTTCTCCCAATCTGCCGTATCCAAGTTCCACCGAGGAGCTTGTGGTGGAGGTTCGTTTTGTAGTGGTGATCTCAGCAGTATGGGGAAGTGGTCACTCCCGTAAGGATTTTTTATCACTTCCCATTTGAGTTCAGGAAATATAGACGGGGAAGCTACACTGAGATCAATGGAAGAAAAAGTTTTGTTTGCGAGATTGTAGTAGGTGGGTTCCTTTTTATTCAGGAGACACGCACCAGAGGAGAAAAGAAATTGTTCGATTAGGCGTCCTCGCGCATCGATACGCGTGTCGCCCCACAAGCTGCTGTGTGCATTCAAATCGCCAAGAACGAGGTAAGGTTCTGGTAATTCATCTATAAATGACTGAAACTCATGCTTGTGTAAAGGATAATGTGGGGGTATGTAGAGCGAGCAAATGGTGACGAGTTTACCCAGAAGTACAGCGCGAACGGCTACCGCCTCAAGTGCCGTTTGAGTGGAAGTGGCTGACAGGCTACACTTCTGTCGAGTATGATGGCCACACCACCAGATGATGTGGCAGAATCCTCGCGATCTCTTCGGAAAACAATATTCTGACGTAGGAAGTTGGTGTTTCTGGAGTTTAGGTGCGTTTCTTGAACACACAGCACCTTTGGATTAAATTTATTGATAAGTTCTTGGATGTCGTCTAGGTTGTGGATTAGTCCTCTAACATTCCACTGCATTATTGTGTTCATGTTGGAGAAAATTAAAAGGCGCTGTGTGTCTGAAAAGGGAGGAGAGTGACTTTACTTTACAAGGCCTTTGTCAGGCCCTGTAATTGGTGTTTTGTCTTTTCTGGAGCGGTCAAGAGAACCTCGCCGCTCCTTCGACGCTACCTGCGCCGTTTGGCTTGGACTGGTGTCCATAGCCTCTTGCGAGGCACTGGACACCCGCTCCAAAGAGCGATGTGTGCGTCGCGTAGACTTCGTCTCGAGCGACGAAGTCTTCGTCCCCACCGTACCGGAGGTCGACAGGACCCCTGTGGCCTCTGCAGTGGCCTGGCTGCTGCCGGAGCTTGTAGAGGCCACTGGTGTGGACACTTTGAGAGATGGCAGGGCAGCGTTGGCTGCTCCCACCTTAGGGGCGGGTGGCGTTAGCCTCGGCACGCTAGGCGTGGTCCGGGCTACCGCCAGAAGCCGTTGTGGTGCCGCCCCCCGTTGCACCACTTCGGCGAAGGATGTTTTCAGTGACAATAATGATGAGATCCGTTGTCGAGCTTCACGGAATGTTATATTCTCCTTAACTTTTACTGTAATTATTTCCTTTTCTTTCTTCCAGGCTGGACAAGCTCTGGAGTATGCAGGGTGACTGCCGTCGCAGTTCGCACAATGTAGCTCATCATTATTGCAGTCGTCAGCAGAGTGAGCGGTTGTGCCGCACTTTGCGCAAATAAGCTGCCCTCTGCAGCTCTGGGATGCGTGACCAAATCTCTGACATTTGAAGCATCGTCGTGGGTTGGGGATATAAGGTCGAACATGAAGTTTTACATAGCCGGTTTCGAGAGTCTCAGGTAAAGTAGTTGAGTTGAAAGTGAGTATTAAGTGCTTCGTTGGGATTTCGATGTCATTCCGCCTGATTTTGATGCGCTGCACGTGGATTACGCCTTGGTCCTTCCATCCATCCAGGAGTTCTTCTTCATTCAATGTCATTAAGTCTTCATCTGATACCACGCCTTTCACTGTGTTCATAGTTCGATGTGCGCTCACAGAAACAGGTATGTTACCAAAAGCTACGAGGTGTGCGAGTTTGTTGTGTTGTTCCTTGTCTTTGAGTTCGAGGAGCAAATCTCCACTTGACATCTTTGTTACCTTATAACCAGCTCCAATGGTTTCTTTTAGGCACTTGGCCACAAGAAATGGGGAAACTGCTCTAGCTTTCGTAGATGACTGCTCACAGTGAAGGACGTGGAATTTGGGGAAAGTTTCTTTGTTTTTGGGCCAGAATAGCGAGGTTGCGTCGGTGCGTACCCTTTTCGAGGCACGATCGGTAGAAAAGGGGTTTGAGGATCCCATGGAAATAAGTGATTTATTCGGCAACGGCGTCTGCCACCCACCACGGAGCCCAACAAGGGGACGTGGCAGAACATATAAACAAGTCTGCACAGCGCCAGCAGTATGCCGTTACTATAACCCAATATGGTATACCCAAGGTAGGACAGCCACACCAGGTTAACCCTTGCCGCCAGGAAAAGTGGAAGTGAATAGAAAAGATGAGAAGACAGGAAAGATGAAAAGCGGGAGAAAAAGACGAAGATTGGAGAGGAAGACAGGAAAAGGCGACTGCCGATTTCCCCCGGTTGGGTCAGTCCGGGGGTGCCGTCTATGTGAAGCAGAGGCCGAAGAGGTGTGTTGCCTCCGCCGGGGGGCCATAAAGGTCCGAACACCCAGCATCGGCTCAGCCCCCAGGATCCCCCTTTCCCCAGACACGGCTAAGCCACGTACGGTTAAACGCGGGAGGGGCCAACCCTCATGTGCTCGGGTCCGTGGTGTCGCAACACACCAAACGCCTGCTTACGCAGGCGCCCCTGCGGGCCGCAATGGTTAACTCGCTATGAAGAAAACCAACACAAAATGTCGCTCGGTGTAGAACCAATAATGTTTATTATCGTTTTCCAACATCGTTTAACATAAACCTGCTACGTGTCCTGTGGCAGCTCGATCACATGATAATATATTTATTTGGCGAAGACGTTCACGCCGTCGCGGGTGCGTTTCACAGAGGCGCCGTTAGAAGCGCAGGTGTTCCTACACGTAGCAGTCAATGTCTTTCCAAGATGATATTCCGCTGTTCCCAGGCACGCAAAAAGGCATCACGCAATGGTTAACTGGCTACGAAGAAAACCAACACAAAATGTCGCTCGGTGTAGAACCAATAATGATTATTATCGTTTTCCAACATCGTTTAACATAAACCTGCTACGTGTCCTGTGGCAGCTCGATCACATGATAATATATTTATTTGGCGAAGACGTTCACGCCGTCGCGGGTGCGTTTCACAGATGCGCCGTTAGAAGCGCAGGTGTTCCTACACGTAGCAGTCAATGTCTTTCCAAGATGATATTCCGCTGTTCCCAGGCACGCAAAAAGGCATCACGCAATGGTTAACTCGCTACGAAGAAAACCAACACAAAATGTCGTTCGGTGTAGAACCAATAATGATTATTATCGTTTTCCAACATCGTTTAACATAAACCTGCTACGTGTCCTGTGGCAGCTCGATCACATGATAATATATTTATTTGGCGAAGACGTTCACGCCGTCGCGGGTGCGTTTCACAGAGGCGCCGTTAGAAGCGCAGGTGTTCCTACACGTAGCAGTCAATGTCTTTCCAAGATGATATTCCGCTGTTCCCAGGCACGCAAAAAGGCATCACGCAATGGTTAACTCGCTACGAAGAAAACCAACACAAAATGTCGTTCGGTGTAGAACCAATAATGATTATTATCGTTTTCCAACATCGTTTAACATAAACCTGCTACGTGTCCTGTGGCAGCTCGATCACATGATATATATTTATTTGGCGAAGACGTTCACGCCGTCGCGGGTGCGTTTCACAGAGGCGCCGTTAGAAGCGCAGGTGTTCCTACACGTAGCAGTCAATGTCTTTCCAAGATGATATTCCGCTGTTCCCAGGCACGCAAAAAGGCATCACGCAATGGTTAACTCGCTACGAAGAAAACCAACACAAAATGTCGTTCGGTGTAGAACCAATAATGATTATTATCGTTTTCCAACATCGTTTAACATAAACCTGCAACGTGTCCTGTGGCAGCTCGATCACATGATAATATATTTATTTGGCGAAGACGTTCACGCCGTCGCGGGTGCGTTTCACAGAGGCGCCGTTAGAAGCGCAGGTGTTCCTACACGTAGCAGTCAATGTCTTTCCAAGATGATATTCCGCTGTTCCCAGGCACGCAAAAAGGCATCACGCAATGGTTAACTCGCTACGAAGAAAACCAACACAAAATGTCGTTCGGTGTAGAACCAATAATGATTATTATCGTTTTCCAACATCGTTTAACATAAACCTGCTACGTGTCCTGTGGCAGCTCGATCACATGATAATATATTTATTTGGCGAAGACGTTCACGCCGTCGCGGGTGCGTTTCACAGAGGCGCCGTTAGAAGCGCAGGTGTTCCTACACGTAGCAGTCAATGTCTTTCCAAGATGATATTCCGCTGTTCCCAGGCACGCAAAAAGGCATCACGCAATGGTTAACTCGCTACGAAGAAAACCAACACAAAATGTCGTTCGGTGTAGAACCAATAATGATTATTATCGTTTTCCAACATCGTTTAACATAAACCTGCTACGTGTCCTGTGGCAGCTCGATCACATGATAATATATTTATTTGGCGAAGACGTTCACGCCGTCGCGGGTGCGTTTCACAGAGGCGCCGTTAGAAGCGCAGGTGTTCCTACACGTAGCAGTCAATGTCTTTCCAAGATGATATTCCGCTGTTCCCAGGCACGCAAAAAGGCATCACGCAATGGTTAACTCGCTACGAAGAAAACCAACACAAAATGTCGTTCGGTGTAGAACCAATAATGATTATTATCGTTTTCCAACATCGTTTAACATAAACCTGCTACGTGTCCTGTGGCAGCTCGATCACATGATAATATATTTATTTGGCGAAGACGTTCACGCCGTCGGCGGGTGCGTTTCACAGAGGCGCCGTTAGAAGCGCAGGTGTTCCTACACGTAGCAGTCAATGTCTTTCCAAGATGATATTCCGCTGTTCCCAGGCACGCAAAAAGGCATCACGCAATGGTTAACTCGCTACGAAGAAAACCAACACAAAATGTCGTTCGGTGTAGAACCAATAATGATTATTATCGTTTTCCAACATCGTTTAACATAAACCTGCAACGTGTCCTGTGGCAGCTCGATCACATGATAATATATTTATTTGGCGAAGACGTTCACGCCGTCGCGGGTGCGTTTCACAGAGGCGCCGTTAGAAGCGCAGGTGTTCCTACACGTAGCAGTCAATGTCTTTCCAAGATGATATTCCGCTGTTCCCAGGCACGCAAAAAGGCATCACGCAATGGTTAACTCGCTACGAAGAAAACCAACACAAAATGTCGTTCGGTGTAGAACCAATAATGATTATTATCGTTTTCCAACATCGTTTAACATAAACCTGCAACGTGTCCTGTGGCAGCTCGATCACATGATAATATATTTATTTGGCGAAGACGTTCACGCCGTCGGCGGGTGCGTTTCACAGAGGCGCCGTTAGAAGCGCAGGTGTTCCTACACGTAGCAGTCAATGTCTTTCCAAGATGATATTCCGCTGTTCCCAGGCACGCAAAAAGGCATCACGCAATGGTTAACTCGCTACGAAGAAAACCAACACAAAATGTCGTTCGGTGTAGAACCAATAATGATTATTATCGTTTTCCAACATCGTTTAACATAAACCTGCAACGTGTCCTGTGGCAGCTCGATCACATGATAATATATTTATTTGGCGAAGACGTTCACGCCGTCGCGGGTGCGTTTCACAGAGGCGCCGTTAGAAGCGCAGGTGTTCCTACACGTAGCAGTCAATGTCTTTCCAAGATGATATTCCGCTGTTCCCAGGCACGCAAAAAGGCATCACGCAATGGTTAACTCGCTACGAAGAAAACCAACACAAAATGTCGTTCGGTGTAGAACCAATAATGATTATTATCGTTTTCCAACATCGTTTAACATAAACCTGCAACGTGTCCTGTGGCAGCTCGATCACATGATAATATATTTATTTGGCGAAGACGTTCACGCCGTCGCGGGTGCGTTTCACAGAGGCGCCGTTAGAAGCGCAGGTGTTCCTACACGTAGCAGTCAATGTCTTTCCAAGATGATATTCCGCTGTTCCCAGGCACGCAAAAAGGCATCACGCAATGGTTAACTCGCTACGAAGAAAACCAACACAAAATGTCGTTCGGTGTAGAACCAATAATGATTATTATCGTTTTCCAACATCGTTTAACATAAACCTGCAACGTGTCCTGTGGCAGCTCGATCACATGATAATATATTTATTTGGCGAAGACGTTCACGCCGTCGCGGGTGCGTTTCACAGAGGCGCCGTTAGAAGCGCAGGTGTTCCTACACGTAGCAGTCAATGTCTTTCCAAGATGATATTCCGCTGTTCCCAGGCACGCAAAAAGGCATCACGCAATGGTTAACTCGCTACGAAGAAAACCAACACAAAATGTCGTTCGGTGTAGAACCAATAATGATTATTATCGTTTTCCAACATCGTTTAACATAAACCTGCTACGTGTCCTGTGGCAGCTCGATCACATGATAATATATTTATTTGGCGAAGACGTTCACGCCGTCGCGGGTGCGTTTCACAGAGGCGCCGTTAGAAGCGCAGGTGTTCCTACACGTAGCAGTCAATGTCTTTCCAAGATGATATTCCGCTGTTCCCAGGCACGCAAAAAGGCATCACGCAATGGTTAACTCGCTACGAAGAAAACCAACACAAAATGTCGTTCGGTGTAGAACCAATAATGATTATTATCGTTTTCCAACATCGTTTAACATAAACCTGCTACGTGTCCTGTGGCAGCTCGATCACATGATAATATATTTATTTGGCGAAGACGTTCACGCCGTCGCGGGTGCGTTTCACAGAGGCGCCGTTAGAAGCGCAGGTGTTCCTACACGTAGCAGTCAATGTCTTTCCAAGATGATATTCCGCTGTTCCCAGGCACGCAAAAAGGCATCACGCAATGGTTAACTCGCTACGAAGAAAACCAACACAAAATGTCGTTCGGTGTAGAACCAATAATGATTATTATCGTTTTCCAACATCGTTTAACATAAACCTGCAACGTGTCCTGTGGCAGCTCGATCACATGATAATATATTTATTTGGCGAAGACGTTCACGCCGTCGCGGGTGCGTTTCACAGAGGCGCCGTTAGAAGCGCAGGTGTTCCTACACGTAGCAGTCAATGTCTTTCCAAGATGATATTCCGCTGTTCCCAGGCACGCAAAAAGGCATCACGCAATGGTTAACTCGCTACGAAGAAAACCAACACAAAATGTCGTTCGGTGTAGAACCAATAATGATTATTATCGTTTTCCAACATCGTTTAACATAAACCTGCTACGTGTCCTGTGGCAGCTCGATCACATGATAATATATTTATTTGGCGAAGACGTTCACGCCGTCGCGGGTGCGTTTCACAGAGGCGCCGTTAGAAGCGCAGGTGTTCCTACACGTAGCAGTCAATGTCTTTCCAAGATGATATTCCGCTGTTCCCAGGCACGCAAAAAGGCATCACGCAATGGTTAACTCGCTACGAAGAAAACCAACACAAAATGTCGTTCGGTGTAGAACCAATAATGATTATTATCGTTTTCCAACATCGTTTAACATAAACCTGCTACGTGTCCTGTGGCAGCTCGATCACATGATAATATATTTATTTGGCGAAGACGTTCACGCCGTCGCGGGTGCGTTTCACAGAGGCGCCGTTAGAAGCGCAGGTGTTCCTACACGTAGCAGTCAATGTCTTTCCAAGATGATATTCCGCTGTTCCCAGGCACGCAAAAAGGCATCACGCAATGGTTAACTCGCTACGAAGAAAACCAACACAAAATGTCGTTCGGTGTAGAACCAATAATGATTATTATCGTTTTCCAACATCGTTTAACATAAACCTGCTACGTGTCCTGTGGCAGCTCGATCACATGATAATATATTTATTTGGCGAAGACGTTCACGCCGTCGCGGGTGCGTTTCACAGAGGCGCCGTTAGAAGCGCAGGTGTTCCTACACGTAGCAGTCAATGTCTTTCCAAGATGATATTCCGCTGTTCCCAGGCACGCAAAAAGGCATCACGCAATGGTTAACTCGCTACGAAGAAAACCAACACAAAATGTCGTTCGGTGTAGAACCAATAATGATTATTATCGTTTTCCAACATCGTTTAACATAAACCTGCAACGTGTCCTGTGGCAGCTCGATCACATGATAATATATTTATTTGGCGAAGACGTTCACGCCGTCGCGGGTGCGTTTCACAGAGGCGCCGTTAGAAGCGCAGGTGTTCCTACACGTAGCAGTCAATGTCTTTCCAAGATGATATTCCGCTGTTCCCAGGCACGCAAAAAGGCATCACGCAATGGTTAACTCGCTACGAAGAAAACCAACACAAAATGTCGTTCGGTGTAGAACCAATAATGATTATTATCGTTTTCCAACATCGTTTAACATAAACCTGCAACGTGTCCTGTGGCAGCTCGATCACATGATAATATATTTATTTGGCGAAGACGTTCACGCCGTCGCGGGTGCGTTTCACAGAGGCGCCGTTAGAAGCGCAGGTGTTCCTACACGTAGCAGTCAATGTCTTTCCAAGATGATATTCCGCTGTTCCCAGGCACGCAAAAAGGCATCACGCAATGGTTAACTCGCTACGAAGAAAACCAACACAAAATGTCGTTCGGTGTAGAACCAATAATGATTATTATCGTTTTCCAACATCGTTTAACATAAACCTGCTACGTGTCCTGTGGCAGCTCGATCACATGATAATATATTTATTTGGCGAAGACGTTCACGCCGTCGCGGGTGCGTTTCACAGAGGCGCCGTTAGAAGCGCAGGTGTTCCTACACGTAGCAGTCAATGTCTTTCCAAGATGATATTCCGCTGTTCCCAGGCACGCAAAAAGGCATCACGCAATGGTTAACTCGCTACGAAGAAAACCAACACAAAATGTCGTTCGGTGTAGAACCAATAATGATTATTATCGTTTTCCAACATCGTTTAACATAAACCTGCAACGTGTCCTGTGGCAGCTCGATCACATGATAATATATTTATTTGGCGAAGACGTTCACGCCGTCGCGGGTGCGTTTCACAGAGGCGCCGTTAGAAGCGCAGGTGTTCCTACACGTAGCAGTCAATGTCTTTCCAAGATGATATTCCGCTGTTCCCAGGCACGCAAAAAGGCATCACGCAATGGTTAACTCGCTACGAAGAAAACCAACACAAAATGTCGTTCGGTGTAGAACCAATAATGATTATTATCGTTTTCCAACATCGTTTAACATAAACCTGCAACGTGTCCTGTGGCAGCTCGATCACATGATAATATATTTATTTGGCGAAGACGTTCACGCCGTCGCGGGTGCGTTTCACAGAGGCGCCGTTAGAAGCGCAGGTGTTCCTACACGTAGCAGTCAATGTCTTTCCAAGATGATATTCCGCTGTTCCCAGGCACGCAAAAAGGCATCACGCAATGGTTAACTCGCTACGAAGAAAACCAACACAAAATGTCGTTCGGTGTAGAACCAATAATGATTATTATCGTTTTCCAACATCGTTTAACATAAACCTGCAACGTGTCCTGTGGCAGCTCGATCACATGATAATATATTTATTTGGCGAAGACGTTCACGCCGTCGCGGGTGCGTTTCACAGAGGCGCCGTTAGAAGCGCAGGTGTTCCTACACGTAGCAGTCAATGTCTTTCCAAGATGATATTCCGCTGTTCCCAGGCACGCAAAAAGGCATCACGCAATGGTTAACTCGCTACGAAGAAAACCAACACAAAATGTCGTTCGGTGTAGAACCAATAATGATTATTATCGTTTTCCAACATCGTTTAACATAAACCTGCTACGTGTCCTGTGGCAGCTCGATCACATGATAATATATTTATTTGGCGAAGACGTTCACGCCGTCGCGGGTGCGTTTCACAGAGGCGCCGTTAGAAGCGCAGGTGTTCCTACACGTAGCAGTCAATGTCTTTCCAAGATGATATTCCGCTGTTCCCAGGCACGCAAAAAGGCATCACGCAATGGTTAACTCGCTACGAAGAAAACCAACACAAAATGTCGTTCGGTGTAGAACCAATAATGATTATTATCGTTTTCCAACATCGTTTAACATAAACCTGCTACGTGTCCTGTGGCAGCTCGATCACATGATAATATATTTATTTGGCGAAGACGTTCACGCCGTCGCGGGTGCGTTTCACAGAGGCGCCGTTAGAAGCGCAGGTGTTCCTACACGTAGCAGTCAATGTCTTTCCAAGATGATATTCCGCTGTTCCCAGGCACGCAAAAAGGCATCACGCAATGGTTAACTCGCTACGAAGAAAACCAACACAAAATGTCGTTCGGTGTAGAACCAATAATGATTATTATCGTTTTCCAACATCGTTTAACATAAACCTGCTACGTGTCCTGTGGCAGCTCGATCACATGATAATATATTTATTTGGCGAAGACGTTCACGCCGTCGCGGGTGCGTTTCACAGAGGCGCCGTTAGAAGCGCAGGTGTTCCTACACGTAGCAGTCAATGTCTTTCCAAGATGATATTCCGCTGTTCCCAGGCACGCAAAAAGGCATCACGCAATGGTTAACTCGCTACGAAGAAAACCAACACAAAATGTCGTTCGGTGTAGAACCAATAATGATTATTATCGTTTTCCAACATCGTTTAACATAAACCTGCAACGTGTCCTGTGGCAGCTCGATCACATGATAATATATTTATTTGGCGAAGACGTTCACGCCGTCGCGGGTGCGTTTCACAGAGGCGCCGTTAGAAGCGCAGGTGTTCCTACACGTAGCAGTCAATGTCTTTCCAAGATGATATTCCGCTGTTCCCAGGCACGCAAAAAGGCATCACGCAATGGTTAACTCGCTACGAAGAAAACCAACACAAAATGTCGTTCGGTGTAGAACCAATAATGATTATTATCGTTTTCCAACATCGTTTAACATAAACCTGCTACGTGTCCTGTGGCAGCTCGATCACATGATAATATATTTATTTGGCGAAGACGTTCACGCCGTCGCGGGTGCGTTTCACAGAGGCGCCGTTAGAAGCGCAGGTGTTCCTACACGTAGCAGTCAATGTCTTTCCAAGATGATATTCCGCTGTTCCCAGGCACGCAAAAAGGCATCACGCAATGGTTAACTCGCTACGAAGAAAACCAACACAAAATGTCGTTCGGTGTAGAACCAATAATGATTATTATCGTTTTCCAACATCGTTTAACATAAACCTGCTACGTGTCCTGTGGCAGCTCGATCACATGATAATATATTTATTTGGCGAAGACGTTCACGCCGTCGCGGGTGCGTTTCACAGAGGCGCCGTTAGAAGCGCAGGTGTTCCTACACGTAGCAGTCAATGTCTTTCCAAGATGATATTCCGCTGTTCCCAGGCACGCAAAAAGGCATCACGCAATGGTTAACTCGCTACGAAGAAAACCAACACAAAATGTCGTTCGGTGTAGAACCAATAATGATTATTATCGTTTTCCAACATCGTTTAACATAAACCTGCAACGTGTCCTGTGGCAGCTCGATCACATGATAATATATTTATTTGGCGAAGACGTTCACGCCGTCGCGGGTGCGTTTCACAGAGGCGCCGTTAGAAGCGCAGGTGTTCCTACACGTAGCAGTCAATGTCTTTCCAAGATGATATTCCGCTGTTCCCAGGCACGCAAAAAGGCATCACGCAATGGTTAACTCGCTACGAAGAAAACCAACACAAAATGTCGTTCGGTGTAGAACCAATAATGATTATTATCGTTTTCCAACATCGTTTAACATAAACCTGCAACGTGTCCTGTGGCAGCTCGATCACATGATAATATATTTATTTGGCGAAGACGTTCACGCCGTCGCGGGTGCGTTTCACAGAGGCGCCGTTAGAAGCGCAGGTGTTCCTACACGTAGCAGTCAATGTCTTTCCAAGATGATATTCCGCTGTTCCCAGGCACGCAAAAAGGCATCACGCAATGGTTAACTCGCTACGAAGAAAACCAACACAAAATGTCGTTCGGTGTAGAACCAATAATGATTATTATCGTTTTCCAACATCGTTTAACATAAACCTGCTACGTGTCCTGTGGCAGCTCGATCACATGATAATATATTTATTTGGCGAAGACGTTCACGCCGTCGCGGGTGCGTTTCACAGAGGCGCCGTTAGAAGCGCAGGTGTTCCTACACGTAGCAGTCAATGTCTTTCCAAGATGATATTCCGCTGTTCCCAGGCACGCAAAAAGGCATCACGCAATGGTTAACTCGCTACGAAGAAAACCAACACAAAATGTCGTTCGGTGTAGAACCAATAATGATTATTATCGTTTTCCAACATCGTTTAACATAAACCTGCAACGTGTCCTGTGGCAGCTCGATCACATGATAATATATTTATTTGGCGAAGACGTTCACGCCGTCGCGGGTGCGTTTCACAGAGGCGCCGTTAGAAGCGCAGGTGTTCCTACACGTAGCAGTCAATGTCTTTCCAAGATGATATTCCGCTGTTCCCAGGCACGCAAAAAGGCATCACGCAATGGTTAACTCGCTACGAAGAAAACCAACACAAAATGTCGTTCGGTGTAGAACCAATAATGATTATTATCGTTTTCCAACATCGTTTAACATAAACCTGCAACGTGTCCTGTGGCAGCTCGATCACATGATAATATATTTATTTGGCGAAGACGTTCACGCCGTGGCGGGTGCGTTTCACAGAGGCGCCGTTAGAAGCGCAGGTGTTCCTACACGTAGCAGTCAATGTCTTTCCAAGATGATATTCCGCTGTTCCCAGGCACGCAAAAAGGCATCACGCAATGGTTAACTCGCTACGAAGAAAACCAACACAAAATGTCGTTCGGTGTAGAACCAATAATGATTATTATCGTTTTCCAACATCGTTTAACATAAACCTGCAACGTGTCCTGTGGCAGCTCGATCACATGATAATATATTTATTTGGCGAAGACGTTCACGCCGTCGCGGGTGCGTTTCACAGAGGCGCCGTTAGAAGCGCAGGTGTTCCTACACGTAGCAGTCAATGTCTTTCCAAGATGATATTCCGCTGTTCCCAGGCACGCAAAAAGGCATCACGCAATGGTTAACTCGCTACGAAGAAAACCAACACAAAATGTCGTTCGGTGTAGAACCAATAATGATTATTATCGTTTTCCAACATCGTTTAACATAAACCTGCAACGTGTCCTGTGGCAGCTCGATCACATGATAATATATTTATTTGGCGAAGACGTTCACGCCGTCGCGGGTGCGTTTCACAGAGGCGCCGTTAGAAGCGCAGGTGTTCCTACACGTAGCAGTCAATGTCTTTCCAAGATGATATTCCGCTGTTCCCAGGCACGGAAAAAGGCATCACGCAATGGTTAACTCGCTACGAAGAAAACCAACACAAAATGTCGTTCGGTGTAGAACCAATAATGATTATTATCGTTTTCCAACATCGTTTAACATAAACCTGCTACGTGTCCTGTGGCAGCTCGATCACATGATAATATATTTATTTGGCGAAGAAGTTGACAACGTGGCGGGTGCGTTTCACAGAGGCGCCGTTAGAAGCGCAGGTGTTCCTACACGTAGCAGTCAATGTCTTTCCAAGATGATATTCCGCTGTTCCCAGGCACGGAAAAAGGCATCACGCAATGGTTAACTCGCTACGAAGAAAACCAACACAAAATGTCGTTCGGTGTAGAACCAATAATGATTATTATCGTTTTCCAACATCGTTTAACATAAACCTGCTACGTGTCCTGTGGCAGCTCGATCACATGATAATATATTTATTTGGCGAAGACGTTCACGCCGTGGCGGGTGCGTTTCACAGAGGCGCCGTTAGAAGCGCAGGTGTTCCTACACGTAGCAGTCAATGTCTTTCCAAGATGATATTCCGCTGTTCCCAGGCACGCAAAAAGGCATCACGCAATGGTTAACTCGCTACGAAGAAAACCAACACAAAATGTCGTTCGGTGTAGAACCAATAATGATTATTATCGTTTTCCAACATCGTTTAACATAAACCTGCAACGTGTCCTGTGGCAGCTCGATCACATGATAATATATTTATTTGGCGAAGACGTTCACGCCGTCGCGGGTGCGTTTCACAGAGGCGCCGTTAGAAGCGCAGGTGTTCCTACACGTAGCAGTCAATGTCTTTCCAAGATGATATTCCGCTGTTCCCAGGCACGCAAAAAGGCATCACGCAATGGTTAACTCGCTACGAAGAAAACCAACACAAAATGTCGTTCGGTGTAGAACCAATAATGATTATTATCGTTTTCCAACATCGTTTAACATAAACCTGCAACGTGTCCTGTGGCAGCTCGATCACATGATAATATATTTATTTGGCGAAGAAGTTGACAACGTGGCGGGTGCGTTTCACAGAGGCGCCGTTAGAAGCGCAGGTGTTCCTACACGTAGCAGTCAATGTCTTTCCAAGATGATATTCCGCTGTTCCCAGGCACGCAAAAAGGCATCACGCAATGGTTAACTCGCTACGAAGAAAACCAACACAAAATGTCGTTCGGTGTAGAACCAATAATGATTATTATCGTTTTCCAACATCGTTTAACATAAACCTGCAACGTGTCCTGTGGCAGCTCGATCACATGATAATATATTTATTTGGCGAAGACGTTCACGCCGTGGCGGGTGCGTTTCACAGAGGCGCCGTTAGAAGCGCAGGTGTTCCTACACGTAGCAGTCAATGTCTTTCCAAGATGATATTCCGCTGTTCCCAGGCACGCAAAAAGGCATCACGCAATGGTTAACTCGCTACGAAGAAAACCAACACAAAATGTCGTTCGGTGTAGAACCAATAATGATTATTATCGTTTTCCAACATCGTTTAACATAAACCTGCAACGTGTCCTGTGGCAGCTCGATCACATGATAATATATTTATTTGGCGAAGACGTTACACGCCGTCGCGGGTGCGTTTCACAGAGGCGCCGTTAGAAGCGCAGGTGTTCCTACACGTAGCAGTCAATGTCTTTCCAAGATGATATTCCGCTGTTCCCAGGCACGCAAAAAGGCATCACGCAATGGTTAACTCGCTACGAAGAAAACCAACACAAAATGTCGTT
Source organism: Dermacentor silvarum (assembly GCF_013339745.2). Lineage (NCBI taxonomy): Eukaryota > Metazoa > Arthropoda > Arachnida > Ixodida > Ixodidae > Dermacentor > Dermacentor silvarum. Next base: position 150,895,492 of record NC_051158.1, on the reverse strand, counting down.
CGGTGTAGAACCAATAATGATTATTATCGTTTTCCAACATCGTTTAACATAAACCTGCAACGTGTCCTGTGGCAGCTCGATCACATGATAATATATTTATTTGGCGAAGACGTTCACGCCGTCGCGGGTGCGTTTCACAGAGGCGCCGTTAGAAGCGCAGGTGTTCCTACACGTAGCAGTCAATGTCTTTCCAAGATGATATTCCGCTGTTCCCAGGCACGCAAAAAGGCATCACGCAATGGTTAACTCGCTACGAAGAAAACCAACACAAAATGTCGTTCGGTGTAGAACCAATAATGATTATTATCGTTTTCCAACATCGTTTAACATAAACCTGCAACGTGTCCTGTGGCAGCTCGATCACATGATAATATATTTATTTGGCGAAGACGTTCACGCCGTCGCGGGTGCGTTTCACAGAGGCGCCGTTAGAAGCGCAGGTGTTCCTACACGTAGCAGTCAATGTCTTTCCAAGATGATATTCCGCTGTTCCCAGGCACGCAAAAAGGCATCACGCAATGGTTAACTCGCTACGAAGAAAACCAACACAAAATGTCGTTCGGTGTAGAACCAATAATGATTATTATCGTTTTCCAACATCGTTTAACATAAACCTGCTACGTGTCCTGTGGCAGCTCGATCACATGATAATATATTTATTTGGCGAAGACGTTCACGCCGTCGCGGGTGCGTTTCACAGAGGCGCCGTTAGAAGCGCAGGTGTTCCTACACGTAGCAGTCAATGTCTTTCCAAGATGATATTCCGCTGTTCCCAGGCACGCAAAAAGGCATCACGCAATGGTTAACTCGCTACGAAGAAAACCAACACAAAATGTCGTTCGGTGTAGAACCAATAATGATTATTATCGTTTTCCAACATCGTTTAACATAAACCTGCAACGTGTCCTGTGGCAGCTCGATCACATGATAATATATTTATTTGGCGAAGACGTTCACGCCGTCGCGGGTGCGTTTCACAGAGGCGCCGTTAGAAGCGCAGGTGTTCCTACACGTAGCAGTCAATGTCTTTCCAAGATGATATTCCGCTGTTCCCAGGCACGCAAAAAGGCATCACGCAATGGTTAACTCGCTACGAAGAAAACCAACACAAAATGTCGTTCGGTGTAGAACCAATAATGATTATTATCGTTTTCCAACATCGTTTAACATAAACCTGCTACGTGTCCTGTGGCAGCTCGATCACATGATAATATATTTATTTGGCGAAGACGTTCACGCCGTCGCGGGTGCGTTTCACAGAGGCGCCGTTAGAAGCGCAGGTGTTCCTACACGTAGCAGTCAATGTCTTTCCAAGATGATATTCCGCTGTTCCCAGGCACGCAAAAAGGCATCACGCAATGGTTAACTCGCTACGAAGAAAACCAACACAAAATGTCGTTCGGTGTAGAACCAATAATGATTATTATCGTTTTCCAACATCGTTTAACATAAACCTGCAACGTGTCCTGTGGCAGCTCGATCACATGATAATATATTTATTTGGCGAAGACGTTCACGCCGTCGCGGGTGCGTTTCACAGAGGCGCCGTTAGAAGCGCAGGTGTTCCTACACGTAGCAGTCAATGTCTTTCCAAGATGATATTCCGCTGTTCCCAGGCACGCAAAAAGGCATCACGCAATGGTTAACTCGCTACGAAGAAAACCAACACAAAATGTCGTTCGGTGTAGAACCAATAATGATTATTATCGTTTTCCAACATCGTTTAACATAAACCTGCAACGTGTCCTGTGGCAGCTCGATCACATGATAATATATTTATTTGGCGAAGACGTTCACGCCGTCGCGGGTGCGTTTCACAGAGGCGCCGTTAGAAGCGCAGGTGTTCCTACACGTAGCAGTCAATGTCTTTCCAAGATGATATTCCGCTGTTCCCAGGCACGCAAAAAGGCATCACGCAATGGTTAACTCGCTACGAAGAAAACCAACACAAAATGTCGTTCGGTGTAGAACCAATAATGATTATTATCGTTTTCCAACATCGTTTAACATAAACCTGCAACGTGG
>NC_051158.1:150692396-150893367 GCF_013339745.2 Dermacentor silvarum | reverse complement strand
GAGCTTATTGAGTCATGAACTTCACGAAGGACGACGCAAGGCGCGGGTCGACAGAGAGCGCCGACAATTCATGGGTGACCCGTACGTAACGTACGTGGACGTGGCGGCGTACCCTGCAGGGGGCCTCTTCGCAGGAGCTGCCGTGAGCGGGAGAGACAACTCCTTAACCCTCGCGGCCTCCGTCAGGGCAGAGACCCCAGCTGCGGCTAAGGCCATAGCCGCGGCGCTAGTAATAAAGCAACATGACAGGGTGGGCAGGGAAGTTCGTGTCGTTACCGACTCGCAACAGGCCTGCCGCAACTTTACCAACGGACGAACACCGGTGCTGGCGGCTCAGATTCTAGGCCCCAGGCTGCAAGAATCCCATCAAAACACGTGGACGCCGGGTCACACGGGACTGGAGGGGAACGAAAGGGCAAACGCCCTAGCTCGAGCGCAAATTAAACGGGCGGACCAAAACCAATCGTCTGATCAATCCCCACCCTTTACCTTTGTGCCCCTGCCATCAAATTACTGCGAATGACTCGAGATCCAGCGACTCAACCGCAGGATTTATCCTTCCCCTCGCAAAGAGCTCAGCACTGAAGAGGCAATAGCCCTCAGACTTATCCAAACAAACACATTCCCAAACCTACACAAATACAGCAAAATGTACGCACAAACATATCGCGGAATCTGCCCCTGGTGCGGCGACACACGCCCTACGCTCTTTCACATCTCGTGGGGGTGCGGGGGCAGATCTGAACATTTAAATACGCCTAACACGTCATTTGAGCGGTGGGAGGTACAGCTGACCGGCGATACCCTGGCGGGACAAGAAGCTCTCGTCCAGCAAGTACGTCGAGCAGCCATGGCCAGTGGAGTCCTGGAATGAGGACACCACCCACTCGTCCTCAAGATCAATTCGATGGTCTAAATAAATGTTTCTCTCTCTCTCTCTCTCGAGCTTATTTGTTAACCTCCATGTTTCTGCCTCGTATGTTGGCACCGGTAGAATGCAATGATTGTACACTTTTCTATTCAACGGCAGTGGTAAGCTCCCAGTCAAGATTTGGTAATGCCTGCCGTATGCACTCCAACCCAATCTTATTCTTCTGTAAATTTCTTTCTTATGATCAGGGTCCCCTGTGAGTAACTGACCTAGATAAACGTACTCCTTTACAGACTGTAGAGGCTGACTGGCGATGCTGAATTCTTGTTCCCTTTCCAGGCAGTTTAATATTATCTATGTCTTCTGTATATTAATCTTCAACCCCACTCTTACACTTTCTCGGTTAAGGTCCTCAATCATTTGCTATAATTCGTCCCCGGTATTGTTGAATAGGTAAATGTCGTCCGAAACCTAAGGTTGCTGAGATATTCGCCGTTGATCTTGACTCGTAAGCCTTCCCAATCTAAGAGCTTGAACACTTCTTCTAAGCATGCAGTGTATATTATTGGAGAGATTGTGTCTCCTTGCTTCACCCCTTTCTTGATAAGCAACTTTCTACTTTCCTTGGGGAGAACCAAGGTAGCTGTGGAATCCTTGTAGATATTTGCTATGATGTTCACGAATGCCTCCTCTACTCTTTGATTACGCAATGCCCCTATGACTGCTGGTATCACTACTGAATCATATGCCTTTTCACAATCTATGAAAGCGATATAGAGAGGTTGATTGTATTCCGCAGATTTCGCGATTACCTGATTGATGGCATGAATATGATCCATCGTAGAATATGCCTTCCTGAAGCCAGCCTGTTCTCTTGGTTGGCTGAAGTCCACTGTTCCCTTGATTCTATTGGAAATTTTCTTGGTGAATATTTTGTACAATACTGAAAGCAAGCTTTTTTCGGGCTGCTGAGCACGAAGTCGCGGGATCGAATCCCGGCCACGGCAGCCGCATTTCGATGGGGGCGAAATGCGAAAACACCCGTTTACTTACATTTAGGTGCACGTTAAAGAACCCCAGGTGGTCCAAATTTCCGGAGTCCCCCACTACGGCGTGCCTCATAATCAGAACTGGTTTTGGCACGTAAAACCCCATAATTAAAAAAATTATTAAAGCAAGCTTATTGGACAATAATTCTTTAACGTGTCCCTTCTAATAGATTAGCATAATGTTGGCGTTCTTCCGGCTCTCTGGTAGACTTGAAGTCGTGAGGCATTGCCTATAAAGAGCCGCAAGCTTTTCAAGCGTGATATCACCTCTATGTTTGATTAAGTAGACAGTTATTCCATCTTCTCCAACAGCGTTTCCCCTGGTCATCTCTTGCAAGGCCCTTCAAACTTCATCGCTAGTTATTGAAGGAGCCTCTGTATCCTCTTCATCACTACATCGAATGAAAGTAGCTTGGCTGCTCTGGGCACTGTACAGATCAGTACAGAATTCTTCCACTGCTTTTATAATGTCATCGTAATTGCTGATGATATTACCCTGCTTATCTTTCAGTGCATACATCTTGCCTTGTCCTGTGCCAAGTTTTCTTCTCACTGACTTCATGCTGCGTCCATATTTTACTGCTCCCTCAATCCTTTTCACGTTATAATTTCGAATATCTCTTACTTTCTTTTTGTTGATCAGTTTTGACAGTTCAGGTAATTATATCTGGTCTCTTCAGTTTAACACTTTCATGTCTTGTCGTTTCTTCATTAGGTCCTTTGTTACTTGGTAGGTACCACTGCTAAAAGAAACACTTAGACGCCGACCTGGAGTACTGCGTATGTGCCACTCGGTCTGTGCTAGCATTCAATGAACCTCTTTCATGCCAACTTGGGTCACTGTGTGTGTGCCAGTAGGTGTGTGCCGCTTTTCATGCAAGGTTTTGATGACAACTTAGTTAACTGGGTATGTGCCACTGAGAACGCACCGCGCAACAATGACGAAAAAGATGCCTTAAATGCCTGCGGTGCTGACCGGAATCAACCCCATGTCACAAGGGTTCCAGTCCTCCAGGACAATAACCCGACATTTTAGCAGGCTGCGCCACCAAATGCACTGATTACGTGCTGCTTTTCAAAGAACGCCATCAAGGCTTTATCAAGCTTCGCCATGATTTAGCCTGGCTATGTGCCACTCTTTAATGAAAATCTCGAAAACTTGGGTCACTCAGTTTGTGCCACTAAGTGCGCGGCCAACGAGGAAGTAATTCTCAGCTTACACAGACACCGGCGCGCGACACATCACGTCTCGAAGGCCCCGTGCCAACTCATCGGAAGTCTCATTAGATGGCGATGCACGCCTACAAACAAGCGCGAGAGAGGGGCCCGGTTGCGCATGACGCGTTTTCCGGTGGTTGGACGCACTGGTGCACGGTGCATTCTGGAGGCCACGCGCAGGCTTCACGGTGGCAGTGCTAGGTGGCGCCGAACGCTCTTAGGCAAGCGCGAAAGAGGTGTTCGCTGCAGTACGCGCTTCATACATAACTCGTTTAAACGCGGGCAATAAGCATGGGAGCCCTTACAAAGACAAATTGTCAATCTTGCAGTTGGTTTGATGATTCACAATTCTGGCAGGGAATATGCAAATTATGCGCGAACAGAAATTAAATGTTGTATATTCAAGCAATCATAATTTTTTTGAAACACTGTGGCTGTACGCCATAAGTTCAGCAAGCATAATTCGAACGTTGAGACTTCATATTGCCTTTTGCGATGTCTCAGTGCCGTGCAGCAATGTGGACAGCGTGGCGAGTTGGTTGTGATGCCTATGCTGGCAGCCTAGAAATTTCTGGGTGTCAATTGGCCGTGCCCAAAGTCCGGTTTGATACTTGCTGGGCGGTAAGATTTTTCGGAGGTGCTCTTAGCTATCGCCAGTAGCTTTTTGTGACTAAACGCGATGGTACTAAGGAAACACCCCTCCCCCCATATATATATATATATATATATATATATATATATTGTCACGGGGATTCGCAAGTACACGGGAGAGACAATAATTACAGGTTGCTGCTACCGGAGAATGGCTGACAGCATCTCACGAGGCATGACCCGTCTCCTTCCTCTTTGTGTAGCTGAGCGGTCCTTTAATGGCAGGCTCATACACAATGCCTCGTAACGTCACCCCCGGTGGACTGAGCCCCGTCACGGCGCCATCTAAAATTAGTCAGCACTGCTGGTGTAGTAGGGTTTTAGCCGCGACATATGGACAACATCAGAAGCAGTAAAAGAAGACGACGGGCGATGTTCGAGCGCAGTGATGAGGTAGTCAACGTCTTTGAGGTTGCGGGGAACGTTGTAGGGTCTTGTGTAACGAGGGAGGAGCTTCTCGCACAGGCCTTGGCGTCGACACGGCGTCCAGAGTAGGACCAGAGATTCAGAAGGGTACTCTACTTTGCGGTGCCGGCTATCATAGCGCTCCTTTCGGGAGGCCTGCGACGCACACAGCCTAGTGTGAGCAACGTGGCGAGCCATTCTGGCTCGAGAGAGGACGTCCTGAGCATATGCGGTTGCTACGGATGGATCAGCATTAAGGAGCGTCTCGAAGGGCAACGCAGGGTTCCGGCCATACAGGAGAAAGAACAGCGAATGGCCGGCAGTAACATGTCGGGACGAGTTGTAGGCAAAATTAACGTAGGGTAGGGCGCCGTCCCAATCGCGGTGATCAGTAGAGACGTACATGGGCAGCATATCCGTGAGAGTTCGGTTGAGCCGCTCGATAAGACCGTTGGTCTGTGGATGGTAGGCTGTCGTAAGCCTATGTTCAGTAGAGCAGCTACGCAGAATTTTGTCAATGATCTTTGCAAGGAAACAGCGGCAACGATCCCTAACAAGCGGCCGCGGAGAACCGTGTAAAAGAATGACGTCATTGAGCAGAATGTCTGCAACGTCGGTAGCGCAGCTACTCGGCTTGGCGCGCGTGATGGCATATCTGGTGGTGTAGTCAGTTGCGACGGCAATCTATTTCTTGCCGGATACGGCGGTAAGGAAAAGTCCGAGGAAGTCAAGGCTGATGCGGAAGAAGGGCTCCAGTGGAATGTCTACAGGTTGAAGCAGGCCAGCCTGAGGAAGAGCAGGACGTTTGCCGCGCTGACAGCACTCACAGGCAGCAACGTATCGGCGCACCGAACGATAGAAGCCAGGCCAAAAGAAGGGTAAAGCACGCGGTCGTAGGTGCGCGAAACGCCGAGGTGTCCGGCAGTTGGAGCATCATGCATATGTTGAAGAATGGTGGTGCGCAAGTGTCGGGGAATAACTAGCAAGAATTCTAGAATCTAGCCCGTCAGGTTTCATGTTGCGACGGTAAAGGACGTCATCGCGTAGGACATACTGGCGTAGAGCAGGGTCGGAACGTGCAGAAGAGAGTCTCTGAATGGTGAGCGTTAGGGCTGCATCCCGACGCTGTTCGGTGCCGATGTCGCGTAAACCAGAGATGGCCAGCCCACAGGAATCATGCTAATGGTCAGCGAGGCTAGTAGGGTCCACCGGATGGCGAGAAAGACAATCGGCATCGTGATGTAGCCTGCCCGATTTATAAATTACCTCAAAGGTATATTCCTGTAGCCTCAGAGCCCAGCGACCAAGGCGACCTGTTGGGTCCTTGAGCGAGGACAGCCAACAAAGAGCGTGCTGGTTGGTAAGAAGCGAGAATGCGTGGCCGTACAAATACGCGCGAAATTTTGCGACATCCCAAACCAATGCAAGGCACTCACGCACTGTGATCGAATAGTTCAGTTCAGATGGGGAGAGCAGGTGGCTGGCATATGCAATAACATGTGTGTGACCATGCTGGTGCTGAGCAAGGACGGCGCCAATTCCATGCCCATTAGTATCTGCGCGAACCTCAATAGTCGCGGATGGGGCAAAGTGAGCCAATATAGGTGGTGAAGTAAGCAAGTTCGTCAGCGCCGAGAATGCGGTCACTTGGTCGGGGCTTCACGAGAAGGGCACGTCCTTCTTGAGAAGGTCGGTAAGGGGTCGGGCTATGATGGCGAAATTGCGTATGAAACGGCGGAAGTACGACCATAGAAGTCCCCAGTAAGGTGACTTTCAAACGTTGGAGAAAACACAATGACGTCGTCTAGGCAGCAGAGGCAGATAGACCATTTGTAGCCACGAAGGAGAGAGTCCATCATGCGTTCGAACGTTGCGGGGGCGTTGCACAGTCCAAAGGGCATAACTTTGAACTGATAGAGGCCGTCCGGTGTGATAAAGGCCGTTTTTTTCTCCATCCAAGTCATACACGGAAATCTGCCAGTAACCCGAGCGCAGGTCTATGGATGAGAATTACTTCGCGCCGTGAAGGCAGTCCAGTGCGTCATCGATCCATGGCAGCGGATATACGTCCTTGCGCGTTATTTTGTTTAAGGCACGATAGTCGACGCAAAATCTCCAGCTGACGTGCTTCTTTTTGACCAAGACGACAGGTGACACCCAGGGACTTGAGGAAGCCTCTATGATGTTTTTGGAGAGCATCTTGTCGATTTCTCGTTGTATGACCTGGCACTCGGAATGGGACACACCATAGGGTCGCCGTCTGATAGGAATTGCATTTCCGGTATGTATTCAAAGATTTACGAGAGACTTTTGCCCGAGAGGGCGGTCATCGAAGTCGAAGAAATCCCTAGATGTCGTTAGGAGATGGTGAAGTTCCGCGGCTTGACAAGTCCGAAGATCAGGGGCAATCATTGTGGTAATTTCATCGGGGAGTGGACTTGCCGGACCGCTTGCGAGAAAGGACGAACAAGTGTCGGCGTCTAGTGCCGCGACGTCGCATTCATCAAGCCCAGACACGTTGGCCACTGAGATGCCTTGCGGAAGAGCTTGGGTCGAGTTGCTGAAGTTGAGAAGCGGGAGCTAGACGTGGTTGCGACAACAATCACAAGGGTGTGCGGCACAGCAATATTTCTGGTCAACAGTACTTCAACTAGTGGAGACACTATGTAGTCACCGTCTGAAACTGGTGATGCCGTCGTCAAGGCAAAACACGTGGCGGCTTTCGGTGACAACCGAACATGATCGACAGAGCATAAGTGGTTTGACGGTAAATCTGCAACATCTGCCAGTTGAGGAAGTTCAAGTTGAAGGACGTCGGTTGCACAGTCAATGAGAGCGGCACGGGCCGACACGAAATCGAGTCCGAGAATGACGTCGTTGGGAGAATGCTCGCGAACAGTAAACAAAACAGATATATGGCGACCGGCGATGCGAGCTGTGCACATTCCGATGACCGCGAGACTTCTTCCATCATGGACGCGAATAATACCAGTAGCGGCGGGGGTAAGTACTCTCTTGAGGCGGCGACGAAGGGGATTACTCAAAAGAAAATATGGGGTTTTACGTGTCAAAACCACGATCTGATTATGAGGCACGCCGTAGTGGGGGACTCCGGCAATTTGGACCATCTGGGGTTCTTTAACTTGCACCTAAATCTAAGTAAACGGGTGTTTTTTCGCTTTCGCCCCCATCGATATGCGGCCGCCGTGGCCGGGATTCGACCCCACGACCTCGTGCTCAGCAGCCCAATACCATAGCCACTGAGCAACCACGGCGGGTAAAGAAGGTGATTGCTCATCACGGATATTTGTGCCTCGGTATCGACGAGTGCGGGAACAGTTAAGCCGTCAACGTCAACGTCGATAAAGTTTCGTCGTGTCGGCAATACGAGGAGAGGATTTGAGGTGGAAGTCGAAGATGCAGCGTCACCTCTAAGGGCTGCATCTCTTAGTTTCCCTGTTGGAGGGTGAGCGGCGATGTCGGACGTCGTCGTAGAGGCGAAGGAGACGACGGCCGACGCGCTGGCGGCGAACGGGACTGGCGACCTCGGGGCGACGGGGAACGGCTGTGTGGCGTTGGGGTATCGACGTTGTACGGCTCAAAAGGCTGGAAGCGGCGGTAGCTATCACTGTTGTATGGCTGGTATGGGTGAGCGGGCTGAAAACGGCGGTAGTTGTCGGTGCGGCTAGCAGTGTCATCCCGGGTTAGCTGCGACACCTAACGGTTGTTGCAATGGCGCGCGGCGTGACCGATACGGCAGCAGTGGAAGCAAATCGGCCGATCATCTGCCGTCCGTCACTCAGCCGGATTACGAGAGCGCGGATAAAACCGTTGCTCCTGGGGTGGTGATCTCGGGCGAGGCGGCGACCTAGGGCGAAAGTCAGTTGTCCGAGACTGAGCAACGGTGCAGACGGCGAAATCCAAGTTGCCGAGTTCTTCCTGCACAATGGACTGGACCAGGGAAACGACCGGCACGTGAAAATCGCCATGGCAGTTGTTGGGCAGAGCAGGAGCAATTGCTTCGATTTACCGACGGACGATTCGTGTAATTTCCGATGGCGGCGATGACTGCAGTTGAGATGCCTGTTCGTCTTCGCATGATGACGTCGGGGCGGTGTCCGGTAGCCAAGCGAATGACCTCGCCATACGCCGACTTTTGGCCTGCTCAAAACGCCGGCATTCTTCAATATTTGCGTTCATGGTCGCACAATTTCGGCACAGTAATAGGCCGAACAGTCTGCGATTCCCTTTAGTACGTGACCAACCTTGTCTGACTCCCTCATGTCCATGTCCACTTTACGGCAAAGAGCCAAGACGTCCTCAATGTAGGATATGTATGGTTCAGTGGACGTCTGAGCGCGGATGGTGAGCTCTTGCGTTTCTGCTGCCTTTGGAACCATGGGTTTCCCAAACAGCGCTAAGTTTTGTTTTGAAAGCTTCCGAACTTCGAATCTCTGCCTCGTGGTTAGCGAACCACACCTTTGCCGTTCCCTTGAGGTAAAACAGCACGTTCGCCAGCATAGTTGTCGGGTCAAAACGATTGACCTCACTGATGCGTTCAGAATTGGCAATCCAATCCTGGAAGTCAATTTCATTCGTACCGCAGAACGCTCTCGGGTCTTTAGGATGCGTAACGACGATCGTTAATGTTGTTGGGGCTGGTGCAGGCGTCGTACTGGAAGGCGCAGGTGGCGTGGTCGCGGTCTCGTCTGTCATAATGATGACCCCGACTCGACGACCACTGCGGAGCTCAGTTGTACAGCGCTTCTTATGGTACCCCGCACCTCCACCAAATTCTCCCGGGGATTCACAAATACACGGCAGGGACAATATTTACAGGTTGCGGGTACCAGAGAATGGCTGACAGCATCTTACGAGGCACGTCCCGTCTTCTTCCTCTTCGCGTAGCACAGCGGTCCTTTATGGGCAGGCTCATACGCAATTCCTCGTAACAATATGTTGTGGGACACACAGATAAATCATGATGCCATGAAAGCCTCCCGAGAGGTGTTTATTATACATAAGGAAGAGACGCTTAATTCTGCAGCCCATAAGGGAGCACGGCGCAGCGTCGTAGGGGATAGGGGGAGTAGGAGGTAAAGAAAAAGAGAAGAGAGATAGTTCAGGGGGCTCGTCCGCACATGGGTAGGCAGCAGAGGCGGCAGGGACCGGCAAGGGCAGGTACGCTCAGCGGTATGCTGCTATCCCACTCGCCTCCACGAACTCCACGAGGCTGTATAGTGCGAGGAGATGGTAGCGGAATGGGAACAGCAGGTTGGTCAGTGAGTCAGCAGGAAGTCCCTGCAGTCTATAGGCTCGGGTGACCTTCGAACGTTCCTGTGCTAGGGCTGGACAGGCGCAGAGGAGGTGTTCGAGTGTCTCGGGGTCACCGCATCGTTGGCACGAGGGGGAGGCGCTGCGGCCTTTGGCATGAAGCCTGGCTGCTGTCCATATGCAGCCAGTCCGGAGTCGCAGCAGGGTGGCTCTGTCTCACCTGGTGAGGCCAGACTCGGGGAGCAGCTTAGGTCCCTTGCCATTTGCCACCCTCGGGTCGGGGTGGATCGCCAGTAGAAGCTGCTTCAGTCGTGGCCTCGAGTAGTCTGAAGCCGCCACTGATCGAGTGAATGTGACTCCTGGGTGGTGGGCAGCTTTAGCGAGGGTGTCCGCCTCCTCGTTACCAGCTATGCCCACATGGGAGGGCAGCCAGTGAAAGGAGACGGACACTCCGGAGGAGGCGAGCGCCGAGAACTTCGCGGTCAAGAGGGACCCCGTCAGTCCAGCTCGATGGCAGTTGGAAAGGGACTGCAGCGCCGGTTTGCTGTCGCATAGCACAGCAACCGGCCGTGCAGGAGGGTCCTCAGCCAGGAGGTCAGCCGCCAGGTGAAGCCCCGCCAGCTCCGCCGCTGTCGAACTCGCTGGGAACGGCAGACGGCATTGCCTGCTGATGGCTCTGGCAGGGATGACGCACGCCGCTGCTGCTGACCCATCCGGCATCACAGAACCGTCGGTGAACACCTGCAGCCGACCCTCCAGTTCCTGGAGTTTGCAGGATGCTGCCTGCTGCAGAGCGGTCACAGGTGTCCCACGCTTTGTAGCCCCATCGAGGGAGAGGTGGACCTCCGGTGGCCGGTGGTGTGGTGGTGGTGAGGGAACCGCCACTGGTGGGTGAGTCACCATCTGCTCGGCAGAGCCCTCCCATCCGTGATGATGGTAGGCTGCGAAGCCGTTCTAGGAGGGCCCTGCCATCAGGTGTCCGGTGTAGCCGGTCCAGGTGTCCCAGCGCTCGCTGGAGCATTCGGAGAGAGAGAGGCCACTCGTTGGCCTCGGCGAGTGTTGCTGCTACTGGGGAATACTTGGGGAGCCCCAGAATGGCCCTCACGGCACCCCTGTGCAGTCCCTCCAGTTGGCATCTCCTGGCTGGAGACAGGTTCACCAATGGGAGGGCGTAGAGGAGAGCAGATGTTGCTGCGGCCTGGTTGAGCCGCAGAGCCCACTTTGTGGTGCATCCACGACCATGCTGCTGAAGCTTGCTGATAGCCCCCTGGACTCGGCGCACTTTGGTCATGGTCGCCTTGGCAGCTGGAATCCAAGTAAGCCGGTGGTCGATGGTGAGCCCCAGGTACCTAACGACCAGATTCCATGGTAGTGCTTTGGCACCAACCTTCAGCTGCTTGACGTACGGACGTGCCGAGGCCACCGGGTGTATCAGGAGGGCCTCCGTCTTGGCAGCACAGACCCTGAGTCCAATGCCTCCTAGGTAGGAGACGACCGCATCCAGGGCCTCCTGCAGCGACCTCCTGATGGCTGGGATCGACTGCCTCGGTCCCCGTACCCAGAGTGCCTCATCGTCTGCATAGATGGATCAGCGGGCCGGGAATCGGGCGGCGGCTGGGAGTGATGCCGGCAATCCTGCCAGTGCCATGTTGAAAAGGAAGGGGCTGAGCACTGACCCTTGTGGGACACCTGCTGTGATGTCCCTGGGTTCGCTCAGCTCCCTTCCAACACGGACACGGAAGGTCCTTCCCGACAGGAATGCGGTGACAAAGCCACGGAGGCATCCGATGATGCCGAGTCCGTCCATGGCAGCCTCGACGACTGTATGAGGGAGGCCGTCAAAAGCACTCTCCACATCCTGCAGCACTAGCATGGCCACGTCCCCGCAGGCCTTGGCATCCTCGAGAGTGGCCACGACGTCCGCGATTGAGTCCGCCGTGCAGCGGTAGCACCTGAAGCCCGACTGTTGCTCTGGGAAGAATTGCAGCTGCGCCGCAATCCACTCCAATCGCGCCAGGGCCACTCTCTCCAGCACCTTGCAGGCCGCAGAGGTGAGGGAGACCGGCCTGTACGAAGACAGTGCTATGGCAGGCTTCCGAGGCTTCAGGATCGGCGCTACCACTGCTGCTCGCCAGCTCTCTGGTATGTCTCCTGTGCTCCAGATGTCGTTGAAGAACTCCAGGAGCCGTTGACGACCGGCCTCCTCCAGATTCCGCAGCATCTGGAACGTGATGCCATCAGCTCCAGGCGTGCTCCGGCGCTTGGTCCTGCTGAGTGCTGCTTCAAGCTCATGAATCCGGATGGACTCGTTACACAGCTCCTGGATCTGCGCAGCCACCCATCCTGGATGATGGCAGGACTCGGGATATGGCAGAGCAGCAGCCGGTGGTGGTGTGGCCAGCAGGACAGGTATTCTGGCGGCAAACCGATCTGCCAAAAGCTCGGCCAGGGCAGCAGCGCTGATTCCAAGGTGCACGGCAACTGACAGCACCTGACGTGTGGCTTGTGGAACCATCAGCAGGCACTTCAGCAGGCGCCACGCACGGGGACCATCCTGGGTGCGGCTTATAGAAGAGCAGACACCCTCCCAGCTCTGGCGCCGGCGTCTCCGTGCATGGCGTCTGCAAACGGCATCCACGCGGCGGTACCTGGTCCAAAGCTCCGGCCGGGCAGTGCGCAGTGCCTGGCGCTCCGCCCGGCGCCGCTCCGCTCGCAGGGCCAGGTGCCTCAGGTCTGGAACCGGCTGGCCCACCTGTGCTGTCGTGGTGACAGTTGCAGCCCTGGCGCTGTCGACCACCAGCTGGAGGAAGTCTCCGCCGGAGGTGTCCTGATGGCAAAGTCGTCTGAAGGCCCGCCAGTCCACGATGTGGCACTCCCGACTCCTAGGTGTCTTGCCTTGGAATGGAGAGAGCAGGAGAGGCAGGTGGTCAGACCCCCAGGTGTCCGGGAGTGGTGCCCAGGAGTACCGATAGCCCTCTGTGGCCACGCTGATGTCAATGGCCGAGCGGACGGCCCGGCCAGAGCGTCGGAGGAACGTAGGTAGGCCGGTGTTCAGGATCTGCAGGCCTAGCTGCTGGAGAACGTCCTGCAGCTCCTTCGCTCGTGGGCAGCACCGTCTACTGCCCCAGGCCGTGTGATGGGCGTTGACGTCCCCGCAAAGTAGGAACTCCCTCCCCAGACGGTGGGCCAGCTGCCGCAGGCATGCAGGATCCCACGACTGGCCCGGCCTGATGTACACGGAGGCCACTGTGGTGTCGGTACCCTCAAGGCGCACTCGAACCGCACAGCACTCGAGGGGGCCGCTGACAAGGTCTGCCACGCTCACCTCCGCCTGAACGAGTTCCCTCTTCACGTACACAGCGCAACGAGGTGCGCCCTGCTTATGGCTGTCGTCGAGGCAAGGCACTGCATGGCAATCCGCCCGTGCACAGGAGGTTCGGCTGCTGTAACCCACACAGCCAGGGAGGCGCAGTTCCTCAGCAGCTACGTACACCTCCTGCAGAGCGAGCACATCGTACTCGCTCTGCAGGAGATGTAGGGAGAGGTCCGCATGTCGCCGCCGCAGGGAGTTAGTGTTCCACTGGAGGACACTGGGGCGGCGACGACCATTCCTCACCCTATGCGGATCAGCCATGGTGGTTGGCTGTGGTCTGGGCTGCCACTGCCTGCAGGCAGATGGCTCTCAGTGGATGTTCAGCAGGCAGCAAAGAGCCGACTGCTTGCATGGTCAGCAGGAGATTGGTCACCAGCTGGTCCACCGTAGTCTGGGCCATGGGGGCATCTGGCGGCGTGGTAGTGGAGGCCACAGCAGTCTCTGGAACCCGGCGGCGGGAGGCTCGCGGGGTTGGTACTGGGCGCCGCGAGGGAGCGGGGGCACCCCTCACCACACCCGCGTACGATCGCGCCGGAGGTGCGAAGGCCTGCTCCACCTTGCTCTCCTCACGCACCGCGGCTCTGACCGCACGCCTGGAGAGTGCTGTGGTGGAGGAGGCCATGATGGTGGCCACACGTCGTTCCTGCTGCCACATTGGACAGGCGGGGGTGTCTGCAGTGTGTGGCCCACCGCAATTAACACAGTGGACCGTCTGGCAAGGGGACCCTGTGGCGTGGCTCTTGCCGCAGCCAATGCAGCCCGTCGGCCACCTGCAGGCTTCCGCCACGTGACCGAAACGACCACACTGCCGGCACTGCAATGGGCGTGGCCTGGCCGGCCTTACCCTGAACCAGAGCTTGAAGAGGCTCACGTGTTCAGGGGGGACCGGTCCGGCGAAACGGACAGTGATGGTGTTGCCCTGCCTGGTTGCAGACACCACCGGGACGCTGGATTCGATGGCCCTCAGGAGGTCCTCGTCTGCAGGCTCTCCGTCCACCCCATGCAGGAAGCCGGTGCTCATCCCGCGCTCAGCCGGCTGGCGGGCAGTAACCGGGATTCCGTGGAGCTCGGTGACCGTCATCAGCTCCTCCAGGCAGGCCCGGGTGGTGGTGTCGGCGGCCACGATGTTGCGCTTGTTGTTCACCCTCACCGCAGCGACACCGGGGCGCGCTGAAAGCGCTGCCGCGAGTACGAGGCGTGGCGCACAACGGAAGGCTCCACCGGGTGCCGAAGGACGGAAAAGCACCGTGCCGACCACCTTAGGGTTCACCGGCAGGGCAGCATTCTCCAGGACCCTCGTGCGCCGCCGGTCAGCCTTGGAACGAACCGGTTCGAACCCATCTGAGGGTGGTTCTTGGACGCCGGGGGCAGCGTGCTGCACCGTCTTGAGGGCGACCTGGGTCACTGGTGCGTGGCATGGGTCAGCAGCAACCCGTGAGGAAGAAGCCTCTGAAGTGTTAGCAGATTTCTTCGACTTCTGCTGTTTCTTCGTCCTCTTTTTTCCCCTGGTTCTGCTGTGCAGAGGTGTGGCGGGGGGACCCCTTCAGGAACTGTGCCGCCTGATGTGCAGAGCCGTGCAGCTTCGAGTCGGGTGGCGTGGAATCTGCGAGCACCATCGGGACCGATCCGATCGGGTGGCGAGCGTCTGTGGTAGCAGACGACGTGGGAGGGACATCGCCACTATCAGCTGGCGAAGCGCGAGCGTCCGTGGGCGTAAGCAGCGCCGGCGTTTCGGGACGAGCACCATCCTGTGCGGGGGGCAGGGACGATGTGGTGACCGTCTGTCCCGGGAGTCGGAAGACGGCGCTGCTGTCGTCCGTCCGCTCCGAGTGAGGGACGGGTGATACGTGAGCCTCCGAGCAAGGTGGTTGCTTGCGAGGGCAGGCCGGTTCGTCCTCCTCGCACTCCGCTTCGCGGGGGCGTTTCCGCGAGCGCGAGGAGTCCATGTCCTCGTCGTCGTCTGAGGAGGGCAGCGGAGCGGCAACCCTCTCAGCAAGGGCGGTGTCCTGCACCAGGGAAAGAAGGCTCGCCTGGGGAGGATCCGCAACTACTGCCGGTGCCGCATTGCTGCCGAGCACAGCCACAGGCAGGGCAGGGTCCGCCGGCAGCGTAATGGTGGCTTGCTTACGCAGACACTCGTCGGCAATGTGCGCAGCACGGTACTCGAGCTCTTCTCTTGCACGGAACTCTTGAAGAGTCGTCGGCTCGAGTGTCAAGAACGACGTGCTGGCGTGACGACGGTGACCCGCGCGCGGCGGGCGTCCTCCCGGTGTGCGGAAACTCATGAGGCACGGTAGAAACACAGAGCACGAAAACAGGTCACGAGAAGTGCATTCCCACTGCGGACACAAACACAAGACACGCGCATACAAACACAACACACGTGGCACGTGCACAAAGCACCGCACCCGTGCGTGGAGCAGGTGTCGTCCCGATGTCTTGTCGCTCGAAGTGGGAAAGAGAAACGTGGACGTGGGGCAGGGGAACAATCCTACGGCACGCACGACGCAGTGAGGGTGGACGCACAAACCCCGCGCGGCAGCACACGACGTCGAAGAGCGACGCGGCTCGTGCGGCACACGCCGGAGCGATGTACAAGCACGTCCACACGCGTGAAGGAGTCGGGTGCAGCCGGCGAGGCGAGGTCGTCGAAACGAGATAGTCAGCTCAAATCTTCGGCGAAGTCCACTCACAGTGGCAAGAATGCATCAGGACGTAGTATAAAAAGGGAGCGTTGCATGGGACGCCACAGCGTCTCCGGCAGACGCGAAAGCTCCGAAAGACACGTCCGATCACCTCGAACGCTCGGGCCAGACTCCCGAAAGCCTCCCGAATTAATCGTATGGTAACACGGCACAGGTTTGCCCTCCCGCATAATGTTGGTTCTCTATAATTCCCTATTAATGCGATAGCAATTATATGGACACTCAAAAACAGATTTCTGCCGTCGCGGTCGCCGTGAGGTTCCGTATGACGTCAATGGAGATGAAATCGTCGCCGCGTGGTAAGTGGTTCTTGAGGGAAAGGGAAAGGTTGGCGCTATCTTCTGCAGCCCTTGAGGGAGCACGGCTCAGCGCCAACGGGGAGGGGTAAGTGGGAGCGAAAGAAGGGATAGAGTGGAGACGCCATGGCTGGGCGAAGCAAAACCGGCAGGCATACGCGGCACGTATCAGGCCGAGATGGAAGGCCTTGGTGTGCTGCAGAGTCTGCAGGGGTGTTGTGCCAGGCCGGTCAGGCCCGGGGTGGAGTGGGAGGCCGTGAGGCCTTCCCGCTTGTAGAAATGTCCTTAGAGGCGTGCGGAGAGCCCTGACGAGTCAAGGAACTCCACGACGCCTCGAAGTGCAGAAAGGTGGTGTCGGCCGGGGAAGAGGAGTGCCGAACGCTGTATGTGCGAGTGAAAGGGCGCGAGGGACGCGCGCTTTCACGGGGAGTGAACGCACGGCGGAGAACAAACGCGCGTTCTGCGCCGTGCTCCTTAAGGGCTGCAGAAGTAGGCGTCTCTTTCCTTCTTTACAATCACCATATATGTGGAGCAAACGCGCCTTCTTCCGACGCGCGAAAGGCCGTGGGGGAGGGGGGGGAGGCGACGTTTAGCTGCGGCACCAAGTGCCTATTTATATCAGAATCAGAGGCTCCGGCAACACTCACCAACGCTGCACGCATTTTGAGCGAACGCGGGCAAAACGCCGACGGCGTCGACAACAGTTCTGCGCGTTGCCGGTGCTGCTGCATGTCCAAGTTTATACAGCTGATAAAACTACTCTCCTTACTCCGTATAGCTCTCTACTAATTTGCTATCGCAATTGATGCTTTGCCTTTCGGGTGAAACTGCGACAATATTTTCTGTTCTTATCTTATCCACTCGTGTGGGCAGCCACCACCTTTACAAACATAAAACAGATATCTGTCCTACAAAAAGATTTCTTCCTATTGTGTTTATTATACATTACGGACATACAACCAGACACCTGCTTACCGAGCACGTAATCCTAGATATTCCTTCAGTTTACATGCCTACAAGTTAATGTGCAATTACAAGAAAGAACAAAGCCAATCGCTAGAGTTCATATCATAGTTAGCATCTTAAGCCCGTTAAAATCTCCATATCCACTCCGCCAGACGACAGCCTGGGTGTTGCCTACTGTACGGACAAATTACGGCTACTAGATGAATAAATACAAGTTTGCAGTTGTGTTAAATGAACCGAAAAACTTGATTTCCTTTACGAATATTTCAAATACTCATATACGCAGTTACATTAGTGGTCGCCGCGCGACAGGAACAGCTTTTTAGCGTTGCGCATCGACAATGTCTCTTTAGATGAACAAACTTGCTACAATTCCCAATCTACTCGCAGAATTACTGTTCCATTTTCAAGTATTATTATTTTTGTTCTGATATTTGTTTTACCTGTTGCTGAAGGCTCGAGAACTTAATTTACCCGGCTTTCTTTAGGCTTCTATAACATGTATGAGGCAGAACAAAACGCCTCCATATGAATTAAGGAATTGTTTTTGTTCAAAATAAGTTATTTGTTAATAGAAATGTAAACGCATGATGTTTCCTGCTGGAAAAGGCGTGAGACCTTCGTCAAGCGTTCCACCCTTTTATTCTCACGCCTTACATCAACCCCTGTTTTGATGGGAAATAAATAATATTATATTCTAGTCGAGAACGGCAGGGTAATAGATGATACCTTTATTGATTATTCCAAATCGCTTTTTTAAGATTCCGAAAAATATGAGCCTACAGGGAGGCTTTCGGACTGGGATTGCGATCTATCGATAACTATTGAGGCTGCCATGGCCATGCTGCTTAATATGAGCCATAATAAATTTCACCGACGACTACGATACTTACTAATGCGAAATGTGAGCGCAGCTTCATACCTGTTTTCATTTCGCGTGTCAATATTTTGTATTATGATAATATAGGTACACGGCATTTATTAGGAGGAGAAACCTGTGAGCAGCGTAGAGGACAATCTGTCTCGGGCCAGCCGCCCACCACGGACCCCAACAAGAGGACGGGGTTAGATTTTGTGTATAAAAGCCTGCCCGCGCCTAGGGAACCTACATGCAACGCCGTTTTAGGGTGGTGACAACACCAACATTTTGACCGCTATTTACCGCCAAATGTTTTGGGTAGCCATTTGGTCCCCAGTCTTTCTGCCTGTTTTTGTCACGCGTTGGCACGCGTGACAAAATGTTGACACGCGTTCTATTAAATTTCTTTAATTTAGTTTTTGCCAATGCGCACAAGAAACCTGCATACATCTTTAATATACTAGTTGCCTTTCCCTTTTATTTTAACACATCAAACTTACTTTTCTATTGCACGTCATGCGACACATATAAAGCAACAAGTTATAAGACACGATGGCGTGCTCGTGGTAGGGTAATCTCACGCCAAGAATGTTAACTGCATTAAGCATTGTCGTTGCCTTCCAGTTGTACATAATATATAAAGGGTGCTTTTCGAAGTGTGCTGTAATAAAGACTGTCCTTACTAGTCTGTTTAACTAAAACGTAGCCGTGCCGTGTACGGCGCTCAGACGCGCCATTTGTCTATGGTTGCTGCGGCCACAGTTTATTAAAAGAAGTGTTTAACTTTCACGTCACCAACGGTTGCGGGAAATGTGGTCTGTCGGCTTGTCTTTCGCCATTTTGTGCCCCAAATTTAACCCGCCAATTTAGCTGGTGGCGGCTTAGAGAAAGAAAGTCAACAAGAGGGGACACTCGGCAAAAACTGGCAACAGGAAACACGTCGCCATAGGTCACGCTATACTTTTGACGCCGAACGTTAGCTGCCGCGAGCAGCGAAAAAAAGAAAGTGAAATTAAGCTAACAGGCATTGGTTTATTTTTTAAATTCTTTAGCGCGAAAACTAAACGTTTTCGTATAAATAAACTTAAGCTTTGCGACTTATTTTCCTTGCCTTCCCTAGCCACAGGTCAATGACAAGGTCGATCCAAATGGTCGCGAAGCTTCGGGCGAAAAGCGGTTCAGAACCAATTCTTACCGACATTAGCAAGGGTGGTTGTGGGAGCAGCGATTGAAGCGCGACTATGTTTGGAGGGAATAAACACTGGGAAAGAAAAAAAAATCGTTTTTTAATTAAAGCGAGACGCGGTTAGGTTCATTCAACGAAAATAAACTTCCTAATCCATTTTATATACGAATGGCGAGAAAAGAAGATACAACTGTATTTTACTTGATCATTATCAATAAATACCTTCTTTCAGCGTCCACCGTGAGAGCGCCCATCGATAGCGGCGGGCGTTGACGCCGCTATCAATTGCAATGCAATGCAGCTCTTGGAGTGCGTGGAAAGGCGCGCTCTAAAGTTCACCTGTTACAATACGCCCCCCTCACATGTGTTGTTTTGCATGTTGGCGTTTGGCTGAATTAGGTGATGCGGGTAGTTTTAAATGCAGAGCATTTCTTTAACTCACATGTAGCGTGCGCCGTCCGTCCGCAACAGCTCAAGCACAGGTGCGCCCTCTCCCCCTCTCCTCCTCTCCCGCATCACGCTTGCAGCACATGTGCAGCGCGCGAAGCGTCGTAGTTGAGTCGCGCTCCGGCGCTGCAAGCACTGTAGCAACATCTTAATGGAATGCGACGGGATCCACCCAGCGAGAACCGTAGGTAACGTGTAACTTCCCGAAGCGCTTGGGTTTAAAGTGGAAGGAAACATCAACAGATCAGCCGTAGAGATCAGCAAGAGACGATTAGAGTACTGGTGGAAAAGAAGCAGGGAAAAGATGGATACGACCTGATCTCTTAAAATCATAGGGAGCGATACAAGGTAAATTTTTGGCAAAGAAAAACAATGAGAGATATACAAAAATGCTAGATAAATATCATGTATAGAATACCTGATTAAATCAAGCAGGCTAGGTGACTATTTGTCCCCGCCCCGTTTCAAAGGGGATGCCAATAAATCATCATCATCATCATCAACAGCAGGTGCTGGCGTGATAGCGCGCCCTCTCTCCACCCCCTCTCCCTCTAACGCGCGCGCTAGGAATATAAAGCTGGTTGGCGCGGGCTCCATTCGTCAACTCCTGCGCTCTCTTCGCTTGCGTTCGTCGGCGGTCGCAGTTGCGATGGTAGCAAGTCCTTCTCGTGGCGTAGTGGGCTAACGCCGCGCGCTCGTAAGCGAGGGGTCCCTGGTTCGATTCCGCGCTACGGACACAACTTCGGAATTTTTTTACCCACCGTGGTTGCTCAGTGGCTATGGTGTTGGGCTGCTGAGCACGAGGTCGCGGGATCGAATCCCGGCCACGGCGGCCGCATTTCGATGGGGGCGAAATGCTAAAACACCCGTGTACTTAGATTTAGGTGCACGTTAAAGAACCCCAGGTGGTCCAAACTTCTGGAGTCCCCCACTACGGCGTGCCTCATAATCAGAACTGGTTTTGGCACGTAAAACCCCATAGAAAAAAAAAAGTCCTTCAACTAGTACCTCGACGCAATCCAACATCAGCGCCGAAACACCAGTTCAAGACATCGTACCATTGTCTTCGTCGACGGCGGCAGAAGACAAGGCGGCGAGGCGGCGCGCTGCCGACGCCGAACGCAAGCGTCGTAAGCGTGCTGCCGACGCCGAACTTCGTGAACGAGAAACCGCGGCCAGCCGTCAACGTCGACAAGCGGATCCTGAGCAGCGTGCACGAGAAGCCGCGGGCAGGCGTCAGCGTCGGGCCGCGGACCCTTCGAGTCGAAAATTGGCTATTCCCGTGCGACGGCTTGAAAGTAATGCTGAGTACTTCCGAGACGTGGAAATTTTTGACATACCTAATCAACCCGGCCAGCAGCAAAACGGAATCCCACCACAACATGGCCCGTGTGATCCATCAAATTCCAGGAAACGAGGTGGACCTCCTTTTCGCACTCAAAAACCGACACTTTTCCTCGCGGCCATCAGAGCCTCTCCCACCGTACACGGGCAGCCCAAACAAGCTCTCAGATAAGGACATTCATCTACATGAACCGCGGCAATTATGGGCTTGAGACGCGCCACAGCACCATGCAGGAACCAAATCACCAACTAGGTGCTTGTAAATCTTGCCATCGCCTAGCTATCGAGCTTACCGCGCATCTGAACAAAGTATGGACGAAAGGAAGCCTTCCTGAGGACTGGAAAACGTCGGAGGTCCGTCTCATACCATCCAGGAAAGCCACCAGCCAGTCAGAACCTGCGGCCCATCTCCCTCCCTTAGTGCGTGGGGAAGCTCCTGGAGCACACCGTTCCCAACTGGCTACAGCCATTCCTGAACGACACTTACGAGATCCATCGTGCGTAGTTGCCTGGCTATTTCAGGCAATATTTAGTTCAATGTAGCTCCTAATGACGACCTCACTACGATGGGCCCTCACCGTCCTATCTCCACTAGGCGACCGCATCCTACGCTATGCCCTCCTTCAGACTCTAGATATGATCAGCGGCTTAAAATTGCCGGTTGGCTATCACAGGGAGAGAATCTATTTCTCACGAGCCTCTCCTATATAGGCTTGACCACTGGACTTCAAAATTGACATGTGAAGTTCCCGCTTTTCTCTGTGATGGGCGACAATGGTACAACAAAATTGCAGCAGAGCCCATCTCATCTCCTCTGTAAATGTAGGACTGGGTAGGCACTGCTATTCGAAAAAAATCGTAGGCCCCTCCATTCCATGAAGATGGATTATCACCATTGCAACAAATGGAGGGTTACCTACCCGTTCACAGTGCCAAACGCAGGCAGTTTTCCCTTAATTAAATAAAACTTAACGCTAAATTCACCAAGGTCTTCTCCACTAGTAGCGTAATGTTCATTCAACAGTTCCAAGGCATTGTGTCACTATTCGTCGGAGCGGATCACACTGATGAGGGACAAGTTGTAGATGAACCCCAAACACTTGCGTTCGATGTCTCGAGTTTGCTCGGCGGCATGGTGAGCAGCATCCGCCCGCCACTGCCGCTTGCGATTCTTCAAAATAAAATTGCTTCATAATTTAATCTGCCCGTCACGTAAGCGAATGCATGGCTCACGCCTCTTTAAGCAATGTATCATACCCCCGCAAACGCGGCCTCACAATACGACGACAGAAGAGAAGTGAAATTCTACGCTGGAATGATGAGTGGCCACGGAGCCAGCTGTGGAAGAAGACGACGAACGCGGGAGCAATGGCACGAGCGCGTTCGCGCGGCTGCGCCGAGGGGCGCCAACGTGCCAGCTGTAGAAAAATACGACGACGCTCGAGCCATTGCTGACGATGAGAGTTTCTGCGAACAGGCTAGACAAACAAGGTTCGCTTGTAAAAGCTCTGACGCCGACTTGGAAGACGGGGTATGTGCCACTCAGTGCGTTCTGGTCATCAATGAACCTCTTTGATGCTAACTTGGGCCACACGATATTTGGCAGTAGGCGTGTGCTGGTTTTAATTGAACATATGTGACGTCAACTTGTGCGAGTAGGTATGCTGGTATCAAAGATGTTCATTCAACACAAATAAATACAGCGTGGCAGGCACCCAGTGCTCTAAGTCGGCGTCAAATAGTTTCTTCGAAAAGCGATACCTATACCCGGTCCTGCAAGTTACACTAACCCATGTCGGCGTAAAGGCGCTTCATAGAAGAGTGGTACGTATGTAAACATTGCTACATACTCAGTGACCAAGTTGGGCCGATGGTTGGTTTCAACCTGTTACCTCAGCATAGCAGGCCTATAACACTACTCATTCGGCCACGTACTACCCAGTGACGCAGGTAGTTTGGAAAACAGATAGAAAAGAAATTATAGATGGCAAGATGCCAATATAGATAGATAGCCCCCGGAAAGAGTGTGAAGCACCTTACGAATGCTATGCCATCAAAAAGCTATGATGTTCCGATATGTGATCAAGCTAACGCCATAGGCGGAACGTTTTGATTTACCCGGGGGGGGGGGGGGGGGGGGGGGGGATTTGTGCCTATAAGTCGCACAACTACACATAAAATAAATGAAAACAGCCATGTAACGATTTGTGAAAGTTTTAATATACAAAGACACAGTCACGAAATATTTTCCTGACTAAAGGTCAGTTGAAAAGATAACACATAACATATATAAAACATACACAATATATAACAATTTCTGTGCACAACTTATGACTGCAATTATTAGCATAAAACAACGTGACTCCATGACGCAATACTTTATTTACTTGTCAAAGCATGTTTATGCCACTGGTTTCATTTATTTCCCGGCGGCGGAATAAATGATTATAGAGTAATAAATTATCAGGCGCAGAAATACACAGTCATATTAACAAATAAATAAATAAGACACAACGATATCTCAACAGTGGGAAAGGGCACGAGAGGAAGTAGTAAGAGCGTGGATTGCGTTTTTGAGCAGCTACTGCAGCATATGACAAATAAATATTAATAAGGAAAAAGCACAGCATAGACTGGGAAGCTTTAGAAATGGCGCAACGAAGCGTCTTTGCGTACCCAAAAGGCGTCACCCTACTTGCCCTGTCATGCACCCCGTTTTCGTTCCTGGAAATAACTTTTTGCTTTGTTTTCTTAGCAAAATGGTTAGCTTTAACTTGTGAGTTGGCAACTTTCTCTTTCCTATTAAATACATCATTTCGTTGTCTGATGGGATGGATGGTTTGACCTTGAGGGAAAATGTGTTCATTCGGGCACTTGTTCTAGCAATGAAGTCGTCGGCAACTTTATTTAAATTGATTTTGCGGGAGAGTTCTTTGTGAGTGTGCAAAATGGCCAGATGGTTCAAACGGGCTTGTCCAGTCGTCGACCGCATGTACGTTTTCAGTCGCCGAAGACAAGAAAAGGACCTCTCGGATGTGTTTGACGAGACCGGTATGGTCAACGCAATTTTTGTTAGCTTGGCCATTTCCGGCAAAAGGTTTCGCAGGTGTTCGCCCTTCTCCCCCGAAAACATCTGCACGACGTCCTCGATTGTGTGCAATGGTGCCGACTTTTGTTGTCTTACGATGTCAATGAGCATGTCTCTGTGCAAAATCAGCCGTCCTCGTTCAAGGTCGTCACCGTAGAACTTTGTTATGTATGCTTCGTCTTGCTTTCCTGTGGCAAACTGCTCAATGTGTGACATATGCTGCCACATCTCAGGTGGACATCTGTCGCTTAACGAGGACAGTACAGTGTCAAGTACTTCGTAGTACCTCCGGCGGTACATGTCCTCCTCTGATGTGAACACATGAGCTGAGGAACGTTCTTGATAGCGGTGTGGAGTTTTCTTTCGCCTAGCAGCAGGAACACACGGGTCCTCAACTCCTACTTTTCCTGCCTCTGCCAACACCTCCTCCCAAACCAAGGGAAAACTTTGCCTCAGTTCAGCGACGCTTGCAGTGACGGATTTCACCATTTTCTCCGCTTGGTCAAACCTGAGCGCTCTTTTTTGTAAGGCGGTATTCAGTGCTCTCATTCGTGAAAACACTTTTGTCAGAAGCGTCAACATGAAAAACGATTCAAACTTGAACAGCAGCCTTAAAAATCCGCTGGCTTTCGCACCGGCCTCAGTTCGCTCTTCGGATGCTGTTTCAGAGAAAAACGTTATGAGACTGCTATATTTTAAAGAACTGATCGCAGTGATGAAGCCTTTAGCGTCCACCTTGTCGGGCAGAATTTTCGCAAGTTCACATCCTCTTCTACCTGAATCTCTTGAAAAGAAGCAACGCGCTTTGGAGAGCAGGTCACGAAGTTTATCAGTTCAGTGACGGCGTAAAGAAAATAACGGCACATGTCTACTTTCTGGCCGACATCATGCAAAACCAAATTCAGGATGTGCGCTAGGCAGTGTACATATAGCGCGCGAGGTTCCTGTTCTTGCATGAAAGTTTGTACTCCTCGGTGCTTTCCTCTCATGTTTGCCGCACCATCACAGCACTTCCCACGGCACCTTTCAATTGGCAGATTAAATCTACAAAGAATGTCTTTCAATATAGCAAAGAGGCTCGTCGCTATGGTGTCCGTCGTGTTGAAAAACCCACAGAACAGCTCCTCTACTTCCAGGCTTTCTGTGACCACCCGAAAACAAACTGAAAGTTGTTCTTTGACAGAAATGTGTGCTGTCTCGTCCATAATGACAGCGTAGTGCTCTGCCGCACGAACTTCGTCTGTGAGTGAACGAAGGATGTAATGTGCCATGAGTTCCACCATCTCGTTTAAAATCTGGTGAGAAATCCATTTGTATGTTGTTCTTAAAAGCCACGATCGCAATGAAGGAATATCATTAGCCCGGAGTTCCACCAGCTGCCTCAAATTACTCTCCGTGTTTTCGTGGCCACGTATTGCTAAGCCTTGGGTCGACAGGTACAGTAGTGACGACAGTGTTGCTAGGAGAGCCTGTCGGGCGTCGTCCATTTCTTTCGCCTTTCCCTTGGCGCAAGCATATGCCACATTCGCGCTGCCTTTTGCAGCTATGACGGTATTACATGCCTCCTTATGAAAATTAGACCTCTCATGGGACTTCAATCTGTCAATTGCCTTTTTCCAGTTTGAGAAACCATTTTTCACAAATACCAGGTAAACATCCTTGTCTTGGGAAGTGTTAGGGAGCGGCAGTTTCATCTCTGATGCTGTGCAACAGGTCTCGCAAAACGCCTTGTCACTGTGGACATTGTAAGATAACCACTTCTAGGTACTTTTCCAGGTAGGCTGGAAGCGCCGCCCTTGTTTTTCTGTAGATGGTGCATCAGAAACCTCGCCGATGGATCGAATTTTGGAAGGACCGGCTTCTGCAGTGCACACAGAGCTTGGGGTGCTAGTGTCATCAGCGCGCGGTGGAGCTTCAGCGACTGAACCGGAGATGCTGGATGAGGGACGGCTCTCCTCGCAGTCTTCACCGGGGGCTTTCCGTTTCCTGATCAGATATTTTTCCATTGCTTTTGAACAGTCTGCAAGGTAAATGAATAACATTCTGAATAGACGCTCTCATAAACATACAAAGTTTGCTATAATATTCATATTCAGAGTTGGTCAAGCGCATAGGAACCCTGCTCAATTTTTAAAAAGACAAAAAATCTTGACCATTTCTGGAAGCATGAAGAATTATCCCGCGGTAAAAAACCCCAATTTTCACAAAAAAATAGGATTTGCCAAGTCTGAATGACGGCGCCGCCTGTGGCAATGAGCTGTAAAAAGTTTCGGCTACCCATAATATCATTTAGTGCGCGCTGCAATAAAGGTATGCGTCTTCTTGAAATTAGAAATACATTTCTTCAGAATATGGGCCGACCAGCATGCGAATAATTTTATACCCTCACGTGGCAACGAATATGGGACGATCAACCTACATTTGTCTACAAGCTATACGCGAATACACATGGCATACGTACAATCACGATGAAAAGAAATGCGAACAGCGGAGCGCGTGGCCGAAGCATAACAAGCTTGAAGGTATAGGGCGCGCCGTCCAATTATCACCATTGACAGGCGCGCACGTCAGGTTTGATCGTACTGTGTGATGATGCACCCCCTATACTGCGATATTTTTGTTTGCGCTGTCCAATTTGCGATGTCATCATTACTGCGCCATCAACTTTTCTCTTTCGTCATGGCAATGTGTGCTGGCTTCACTGCGAAGGAGCTCGGGCTCATAATTTGACACAGGAATGACTTTTCGGGCGCGGGACCGGCATGAGGACGCTGAACAAAGTGTCACACGTTAAAGAACTACCACAAAGGTGCAGATCACGGCTGTTGTGAAAATAGAAATAAGTTGTGTGGCTGTTAGCATGTTTGTGAATACGTTGTGCAGCATGACCATACATTTTGCAATACAATATTCAAACTACATACAAAGTCATTTTGTCAATCTATTGCTACTTGAGCAAACTGTTGCTATTTTTAAAGGCTATTCTCTCAATTTCTTAAACTGGAATAATAGATCTGCCACTGGGAACCAATTTTGCGAGAACGAATAATCCTCAAAGGCCGATTGTCTACGCGATCAAGCATTCCGCGCCTACACGATCCTTACATAAACACAGTGGTTGTCTTACACAGTAATTGCCTTACACAATCAAAACCACGCACGTTCACTTTTCACTTGTTCCTGAAGGTTCCCTCACTGCCTCCTCGGCTCGTATTAGCGCCTGATAAGTTTTGCCAACTGAATACCTCGTACATGCCTTATTGTAGGAGCACTCTCTCTGTAAGACTGCCGTCCTGGTACAGAACGGCTCAGAACTATGCGATAGCTCCCACTTTTTCCTTTTATTAAAACTTACCGCCACGCAATGTTCATAAAGACGCACCCCTCCATTAGAACGAGATCGAACAATTTTCCGAATCAGTCAGCGCTGACCACTTTTGGTCACTCTGAGTGGCTTAAGCGCGGGCACTTGCGCTCCTGCTGACGTGGTAGCCGACTTTGACGCCGCCAGATGCGCAAGGCTGCCATAAAGAACGATGTACGATCACGCGTGTATAGTATTATAGTTAACGCAAGTCAAAGTATCATGACGATGCACTTCACATTGCTTTCGTGCTGACGACGCTTACTGCGACAGTGAACCTCTACTAAAGACGTCGAGTATTCGAAGGGGTATACGTTAATAATGGAAGACTTCACTCACCTGTTCGGACCGATCAGGTCGCAGACGTCAGTTGTCAACTTGTCTGCATGGGCAGGCACTCGCTTAATTTCACAAGTGAGACGAGTGAGGCGCATCCAAAGGGCCTGGACACGATGGTACTACCTCGTTGAAAAACCAGCGAGCTTTTTAAAGTCTTCTACATTTCCAAAGTTGTGCGCATGAAAACCACAACGGACACAGTGGCGCTTCGCTTGGTTCTCCTATCTCGGATTCTCCACCTGCTCAAACGCGAAGGTACCTCCTGCTAATGCTCACAAGACATCACTATAGACGGCGCAGTGGCAGCGCGCTAAGCTTAGGGTTCTTGCAAGGCTCAGAAGAGAAGGCAGCGGCGCATGCGCAGAGTACAAGTCTGGAACGCGCAGTCACTTTATCGATAAAGCGTGCGCTTTGAAAAAAAAAAAAAAAAAGGGGGGGGGGGGGGGGGGACAAGCGCGGCGCGTATCTGCTAGTTTGTAGTGACTGCGGCTGTCCGTGCTCCTAGGGAGTACTACATACGCGGGTCGCGCGCTTTATTTTGGCGGTAATCTGCGCGCGGTATCTTGAAAGCGATCCGCAGACGGCTAATGCCTTTGTACGCGCTGTGTTTTTGCCGCTCAGTTTCCGTTGAAGCGATAGACAGTACGAAGATCACTGCTTGCTGCTGCTGGTGCCACACTTTGATACGCCAGCGTTTTGACGGTTAGTGTCAGAGGTCATCGAGTGTGCTGTGTTCATGTTTGCTTGGGCGCGCTGACAACAAGCTTGATAATTCAGTTAGTAAGCAAATGTTGGCAAGTTTATACGGCCGATAAAACTACTATCCTTACTTCATATAGCTGTCTACTAATTTTCTATTGCAATCGATGCTTCGCCGTTCGGGCGACACTGCGCCTTTCTTTTTTTCTTCTTTTTACGTTCAGTGCGAGTATAAGCGCTGCTGCGCATGGCGGCTATTGATTCTGATTGCGAGTGAATCCGGCTTAGCCTCACTTCGGTTACTGAGTAAATTATTTTTATTTATGACCGCTGCAGGCATGTGGGGATGTTTCCATCCCTAATAAATGTTGTAAATTATTAGAACAGTTTTTGGTTGGTTTTTTTTTTTTTCGTGAGTCGTTAGCGTTGCCTACTGGAAAAACTAGCAATACTCAGACACACAACATTCATGTGCATTTCACACGCCGCTGATAAAACACTCTGCTGAAGGGGCCACTGAAGACTGCAGGTTTTTCTTTTTCAGGGTCAAAAAAAGCACGCAAAGCAATTTGAAGAGAGGTGAACATTCTTCTTCTTTTGGGGGTTTTACGTGCCAAAACCAGTTCTGATTATGAGACACGTCGTAGTGGAGGGCTCCGGATTAATTTTGATCGCCTGGGGTTGTTTAACGTGTAGTAAAACGCAAGCACATGGGCGCTTTTGCATTTTGCCTACATCGAAATACGGCCGCCGGGGCCGGGATTCGATCCCGCGATCTCGTGTTCAGCAGCGCAACGCCTTAGCTGACTGAGCCACCGCGGCGGGTGAGAAGTGAACATCACCATCATCATCATCATCATCATCATCATCATCATCGGCCTATATTTTATGTCCACTGCAGGACGAAGGCCTCTCCCTGCGATCTCCAATTATCCCTGTATTCCAAGCGTATTCCAACTTGCAGGCGCAAGTAGGAATACGCTAGCGCAAGGCAGGGGTGATTGGAGGTGAACATAGAGCAACGTATTCATTCTCCAGGCATAACCTATCCTTACAATTAGAAATAATTGTTACTTGGCTAAATCCTTCTCTTTAAAAAATGTAACAAACTTATTCCTCTGTATATATTTAAATATATTGTATGTGTGTGTATAGTGTTCACAGTCGAAATGTAAAAAAAAAAAAAAAAAACGTTGAAGTGAGAAAAAAATGATGAGGTAGCCGCCGCTGGCGCTTCTAATGCGCTTGTCGTCCTATGGTCAGGATTTGCAGAAATAAAGCGAAAGTGTGAATGTAAAGCCGTGCGCGTCCGCGCTAATGCAGTAAGCTTTCAGCCACAATAAAAATTTTAGTGAAACGTTGAGGCAACTCTAAAGAAACCGCAAATGATGTGGGCAACAGAACTCTGGTGATGACACTTTGGCGAGAAATGGGGGGGGGGGGGGGGGGGGGGCTCGAGCCCCAGAGCCCCTCCGTAGTCGGCGCCTATGGCTAACGCTATAGAAAATCGGCGCAGCACGTGATTCTGTCTCTACTGTAGGTATTAGTGTCTTTCACCGCCGCATTTAGCCGGCTGAGCACATGCTCTACCAAAAAGACAAAAGGTGAATCAACAAAGTGCAGCTGCCGTGCTCGCATGTTGGAACGCCGACCGTAAATGTATACGCTAGAATGAAGGACCGAATGTACAAAAGAAAATGGGAAGGAACTGCGCAGAGAGTGGTTGGCCAAGCATACGAACAAGAGCGCGTCGACTAAAACCTTGCGGGAGCTATTCACCTTGGCTAGAGTCCGCAAATCGCAGGGTGACGTCGTAGCGCTACTTTTGGAGGCGCCGAACAATGTTTATAACAAAAACTCATGCTACATCCATCTCACGATAAC
This sequence comes from Dermacentor silvarum, assembly GCF_013339745.2. Taxonomy (NCBI): domain Eukaryota; kingdom Metazoa; phylum Arthropoda; class Arachnida; order Ixodida; family Ixodidae; genus Dermacentor; species Dermacentor silvarum. The sequence goes on along the minus strand of NC_051158.1, from coordinate 150,863,349 downwards.
TGTCGGAGCTAATGCTTTTGTATTGAATCAATATAGTGACACAAGGTATTGCCACCATCGAATCGCGTTATGTACGAGGCGCGTACTGAAGCGGGACTCTCCTTCGCGCTTCCCTAGAACACTTGGCGCCATCTCACGCTGCCGCTGCGAAGCCTGCGCGTGACCTACGAAATACATCGCGCGCCGGTGCGTGCGAACACTGAGAAAGGTGTCATGCGGAAACGAGCTCCTCTCTCACGAACCGATGATGATAAAGATGATGATGATGATTTAATCGCGTTCCCTTTGAAACAAGGCAGTGACAAATATTTTTCCTATTTATGTCCTTAATCTTTTTTTTTTCCTTCAATATCTACATTGTGCCTCTATCTATGACGAAGACATCCAATCAGGTCGTATCAATCTCTTCCATGCTTTTTTTCCGCCAATACTCTAAGCGTCTCTTGCTTATTTGGACTGCTGACCGGCTGATGCTTCTATCCAATTTAAAGGGGCCCTGAACCACTTTTCATTGCAGTGGAGAAAAACATTTGAAATGAAAATACCCTAATTCAGAATCACATTGCCGCAAAAAGTACTTCAATGCGTTCAGCAGAAGCGGAGTTATCGGCAGTCAAACACGGCCTCCATAGTGCTCCCCTTCCTCCTTCAATGCCTTGCACTGTCAAGACTACGGCGGAGACGTCACCGTGACGTCCGAGACGTAACCGTGGCGCGCAGTTCAAATTTCCGATTTGGTGCCAACGCCACGCTAAGCGTAAGCCAAACGCGGCTGTCCTCAGAGAGCCGCAGTGCGCTCAGCCAGTGGACTCGTGGCGGCACCCCGCGGCGGCCGTGGTGTAGCCAACCACCACGACCAATTGCAGCCGTGTTTGGTAATGTGCTTTACTACGAAACAAAGCACACAGGAAATAGCGAGGATAATGGGGTTTTTTAAACGCGAGCGTTTGAGAAAAAGGTGACTTCGCACTCCGCTTCAGCTGCACGGACCGCGTACGACAGCAGAACTTAGCTGAGAAGTCCACAACAGCATATGCTACCTACTAAACTAAATATTGCCTGAAATAGCCAGGCAACTACGCACGACAGATCTCGTAAATCTCGTCCAGGAGTGGTTGTAGCGACTTGAGAACGGTGTGCTTCAAGAGCTTCCCCACGCACTCAGCCATTTCACCAAGCCCGAGGGGTCGTTCAGGGCCCCTTTAAACCCAATTGCTTCTAGAAGGCGTAAGTTCCCTACTGTTCTCACTGGGTGAATCCCTTCACATTCCATTAGAAGTGTTGAGTGGTCTCCCGATCTTTGCTGCAGCATACACATGCCTCACCTAGTTCCGAATATTTGCTCCGGTATGTTTTGGTCCTCGGGACGCGCTGCGCCATCTACTGGCACTGCCACGAAGTATGAGCGTGGCCTCCGAGACAAGAAGGTTGGCGCGCCGGTGCCTGCGAACGCCGAGAGTTGTTCCTTCGCTTGCCTCACATTCAGTGGCACCTACTCAGTGACTCCTGTTGGCGAGAGGTTCATTCAAGAGTGGCACAAACATCTATGGCACAGCTCGCCAAAGCGTTGGCGTGAAAAGCGTTCATTGAAAAGCGGCACATGCCCAGCCAACTTGTGGCGCAAGCTGCAAATGCATCGGGTTGCTGTCCTTGAGAAACGCTTGGGATGTTGCTTCGATACCGCTCAGCATCGGAGAAATTTAAGGGAACTTCTTTGTACCTGTACAGCGGCAAATTCCCAGTGGCACATACTTAGTTACTCAAGTTGACGTCAACGACGTTCATTGAAGAGCCACGCACACCTACTGGAGCAAGCCCAGTGAACCAAGCTGACATCGAAGATGTTCATAGGAGACCAGCACAGACCGGGAGTCACATACCTAGGGCTCCAAATCGGCGTAAAAGAGCGTGCTCGAACAGCGCTGTATACCCAGTCCCGCATCTACAGTGACCCATGTTGGCGTGAAATAGATTCGTTGAAGAGCGGCCCGTATGTAAACAATGGCACATAGTGGCCCAAGATGATCCGAAGGTTGGTCTCGAACCCAGTTCGCTCAGCGCCGCCGCCCGATGCGCTACCCATTCAACCACAGACTACCAAGCAATCTATGTAGGCGGGAAAACGGTCAGGTATAAACATAGATAGAAACACAACCACCGAATAGTGGGTGAAATACGCAAAGAATGCTAATGCATGATAGCCCATAGAAACGTGGCATGGGGCGCTATAACGTAAAATGATTCCAAACTGTTTTGATTCCAATTTCTGCAATCAGCCTCCACGATTGGTCAAAACATTTTCGGGCCGCTCCCAACTTCGCCTGTCTGTCACGCGACGTCACGAAAACCGCAATAGCTCCCCATCTGATATAACGTGTACACACTGATTAAGCATGATTAAATAGCACAAAAGAAAAATAACCATTCCTGATTTGATGTCTTTTCAGCAGTAGCTCTCTGCTATTGGTCCAATGTTTTCTGGCTACGCCCACTTCGCCTGTCTGTCACGCGACGTCACAAAACCGCGAAAACTCACCACGTCAAAGTGACGTGTAACCGAAAAAAATGCATTAATATGCCGAACAAAACTGAAAATTTTTCTGAATAACCACAGACTGCCCCGTTCCGAAAGGAATCAAAGATGGCTGCCCGCCGATCGCTCAGGCCCTCGCTACTCGCACCTGCCGGTGAGCATGTATTTATTTGCGCATGATAAACCTTTTTGCGTGGCAGTAAAATGTTATCGAGCCCTTTCGGCATGCATACGACATCGCTCTGTCAACTCTTCCTTGTTGAGGATCCGTTTTAGCGGCAGTCTTATCCTTCCGTTTCACGCCACCGCGATTTTCGACCAGCCACCGCTAGCTAAGTCAGGCGAAGCGGACCAATCGGAGATGCCGGCACCACCCTCTTCATGCGGTTATCTATTTTCACTGTGCTGGCTCGGCCCCATCGAAACCCTCTCCACTAGAGCGTGCTCCTCTCCTCTTGTCAGCCAATTAGATAAGAAAAACCGCTGAGTGTAGACAATGTTATTGGTTTTGAAAGTGAACAAAGGTGACATCCTATAAACGAGGAGAGTGTTTGATTGGGTTGTTCAGACAACGCTGCGGGTCACCGCCCGATGCTTGCGTCGGTGGTTAGGTAAGTTTGACGTCAGGAGTTTGGAATCAAAACGGTTTGGAATCATTTTACGTTATAGCGCCCATGGTCTACAGCAAGTGCCCTATATATTGTTAACACAAAATCACGCAGCTTAGTCTCCATATAGTATAAGCATATTTTAATGTATTAACATGCTTGCACGAAAATTTATCGTAGAGTTTAGTAAAACGTTGCTTCTTCGGTTTATTTTTTTTTACGCGAATGCACTTCTTGAATTGGACACACTCCGTTGAATGCGATATGGGATACAATTACGTCTTCGTTGAGGTATCAACGAGCGGGAAAGCGCCAACGCGTCGCTTGTTCGAAATATATTGACACGTATGCATGTTTATCTTTCACCGGTGGCCGCTTTCCACCGGCTAACAAATGTTAAACGTTATCGCTCGGCGCAGGACGCGCCTGTATCGGAAGTTTCTAGAACGTTATTGATGCTTCTTTCCGTTGCCTGTTTTCACCGACGCTTATGTTATCCGATTGTATGACCGACGCGAATTGTCTAGAACTTTCTGGAAGACACGCGGCCATCAGGGATTAATCTGGAACCTTCGATGACTCAGGTATAAAAACCGACGTGCTTCGCCGCTGATCAGATTTTCGACGATCGCCGACTGTGTTCGCCGCTATCGTTGTGCTTTGAGTTTACCTTGCTTTTGTGGGCACAGGTTCGCCCAATAAACAACCAGTTTCGTCGTACACAGTTTTACGACTGTTTTCTTCAGCGTCACTACTACGTGACATCTGGCGGAGGTGCTTTTGTGTCCATGCAGCGGAAGCCCCCGCAAAGCCGCGACCCAAGCCCGAAACCGGAGGACGAGACCAACGTCGCCAAGGACCAGCGAGCTAGCCGTAGGCAGCAAGGACTTTTGCCAAAATACGGACTTCTTCCCAAGAAGACCACAGCGATCAAGGCCAAGTCAACGACCACAATGGCAGCCCCAGCGTCCCCCATCCTGCTGCAGCAACCTCGGGAGCCACCGACCTTCCGTGGATCATCAGCTGAAGACCCTGAAACATGGCTGGAGACGTACGAGAGGACCGCGACATTCAACAAATGGAGCGACGATGACAAGCTGCGCCATGTCTATTTTTCGTTGGATGACGCTGCTCGGACATCGTTTGAGAACAGAGAGACCACCCTGGTGACTTGGGACCTGTTTCGCGAGAACTTCGTGAGGACCTTCACGAGTGTCGTACGAAAAGAAAGGGCTGAAGTTCTCCTGGAAACCAGAGTTCAATTGCCGAACGAGAGCATCGCGATCTTCACGGAGGAGATGACTCGCCTCTTCCGCCACGCCGACCCCGACATGTCTGAAGAAAAGAAAGTTAGGTTCTTGATGCGGGGCGTCAAGGAGCATCTATTCACCGGATTGATGCGCAACCCGCCCAAGACTGTGGCAGAATTTGTTTCGGAGGCGACAACGATCGAGAAGACGCTTGAAATGCGAGCCAGGCAATACAACCGCCGTGCGCTGACAAACTACGCCGAAGCTCAAGCTCTAGGCGCCGACGACCTGCACGAGGCGATCAGAGCGGTTGTACGGGAAGAACTACAGAATTTATTCCCAAGATCGCAGCCTCAGGTGGCTTCAATCGCTGACATAGTTAAAGAAGAGGTTCAGCGATCACTGGAAGTGCCAGAAGTTCCGGCATCGCCTCAACCACAGCCGCAAGCGATGACCTACGCCACCGTCGCCCGTCGTGAAGGCCCCCCTCCGCGCTCGCGCCAGGGCCCCGTAACGCCGCAGTTCCGTCGTCCACCGCCGCCGCCGCCAGCACGCCCGCCCGTCGCCCAGCGCAGCTACCAGCGGAAGACGGACATTTGGCGCACCCCCGACCACCGCCCGCTCTGCTATCACTGCGGGGAAACCGGCCATGTCTACCGCCGATGCCCATACCGCGAGATGGGCCTACGAGGGTTCGCCGTCAACGCGCCACGTCCACAGCTTGGCGAGCGACCACGTGACATCGCCGACTACCTTGCCGGAGCCCAGTGGCAACCACGACGACCCTCACGCTCGCCGTCACCACGCCGCTACATCTCGCCGCATCGCCGCCTGTATGCCGGCCGAACTCCCAGCCCATACCCGGGAAACTAAAAGCAGCAACCGATGGAGGTGCGGTTGCTGTACGACGCAATGCCGAAGATCCTCCGCCGCCGCCGACGACGACGGCGATTCGCGAATCATCACGACGAGATATCAGCACGCCGCCTAGCAACAGCCTTGACAACAAATCGCCGCCGAACGAAAACCTTCCGACGCGACGTGGCAGCAGAGCAAGCCGACGCAGCCGTGATCCGACGCCACGAATTAACCGCAACGCCAGACGCCGGTCTACCGATCTAGACGTGCTCATCGATGGTCATAACGTCACCGCTCTCGTCGACATTGGCGCCGACTATTCAGTTTTCAGTGGCGCGTTCGCCGCCAAGTTAAAGAAGGTGAAGACGGCCTGGCAAGGACCCGATATACGGACAGCGGGAGGTCACCTAATAACGCCGGCTGGAATCTGCACAGCGCGAGTCACGGTAAACAACCGCACTTACCCGGCGAGCTTCGTAATCCTGCCACACTGCTCCAGGGACGTCATCCTAGGCATGGACTTTCTAAACCAACATGGTGCAGTCATCGACTTAAGGTCCAAGTCGATAACGCTTTCAACACACAAAGCGATACCGCCGGATACAAGCATCAGTTACCATGCCTTGAATGTGCTTGAAGAACAAGTCACCGTTCCGCCTCGCTCAAGCGTAATGATTTCCGTCGGTACCGATGTGTCTGCAGACATGGAGGGCGTCATCGAGGGCGATCATCACTTACTGCTCGACCGTGAAATTTGCGTCGCTAGAGGCATAGGTGAACTACGCGAAGGGAAAGCAAGAGTGATGCTCACGAACTTGAGCCACGAATATAAGCACATTAACAAAGGCACCACGGTCGCCTACATCGACGAAATAGTACAAGCCAGCAGTGCTTTCGCCTTCACGGATTCCAGTGCACCTTCAACGACGACTGTAGTACCTGAACCAACTTTCGATGTCAATCAGAACCTTGCCAATCATAAGAAAGAACAGCTAAAAGCTCTGCTCCTGGAATACAAGGACTGCTTCTCGTCGTCGGCAAAAGTTCTACAAACCCCTGTCGCCAAGCACCGCATATAACCGACGAATATGTCCGCCCACTCCGTCAGAGCCCGTACCGAGTTTCGGCGCGCGAACGCGAGGCCATAAGGCAACAAGTCGACGAAATGCTACGCGACGACATCATCCAGCCGTCCAAGAGTCCGTGGGCGTCCCCCGTGTGTTAGTGAAGAAGAAGGATGGAACCCTACGTTTCTGCGTCGATTATCGTCGGCTCAACAAGATCACGAAGAAGGACGTATACCCCCTCCCACGGATTGACGACGCCTTGGATCGACTCTACAACGCAAAGTATTTTTCGTCGATGGACCTCAAAACCGGCTACTGGCAAATCGAAGTCGACGAGAGGGACCGGGAGAAGACTGCCTTTATAACACCAGACGGACTGTTCGAGTTCAAGGTCATGCCGTTTGGTCTTTGCTCGGCACCTGCGACTTTCCAACGCGTCATGGATACAGTACTGGCAGGCTTGAAGTGGCAGACTTGCCTCGTCTATTTGGACGACGCCGTTGTGTTTGCCTCAAGCTTCTAAGAACACCTGCGGCGCCTTGAAACAGTTCTTCAAGCTATCAAAACCTCCGGACTCACGTTAAAGCCCGAAAAGTGCCGCTTCGCATATGAGGAACTCTTGTTTTTGGGCCACGTCATCAACAAGTCTGGAGTGCGCCCCGACCCTCAGAAAACTGCGGCCATCTCCAACTTTCCTCCACCCGCTGACAAGAAGGCAGTGCGTAGATTTCTTGAACTGTGCGCCTATTACAGGCGCTTCGTCAAGAATTTTTCACGGATCGCTGAGCCACTGACGTATCTCACGAAGGCCGACGTCGAGTTCAAGTGGGAGACGCCGCAAGTCGAAGCATTCGAAGAACTGAAGCGACGCCTGCACTCTCCGCCAATACTTGCGCATTTCGACGAAAATGCCGATACCGAAGTCCACACCGACGCAAGCAGCGTAGGACTCGGCGCCGTGCTTGTGCAGAGGACTGACGGACTAGAAAGGGTTGTAAGTTACGCTAGCCGGTCGCTATCGAAGGCGGAAGCAAATTATTCCACAACAGAAAAGGAGTGCCTCGCCATCATCTGGGCTACGTCAAAGTTTCGCCCCTACCTCTATGGCAGGCCCTTTAAAGTTGTGAGCGACCACCACGGCTTGTGTTGGCTAGCTAACTTGAAGGATCCTTCAGGTCGCCTCGCACGCTGGAGCCTGAGACTTCAAGCATTCGACATCACCGTCGTTTACAAGTCCGGGCGAAAGCACTCTGACGCCGATTGTTTGTCTCGCGCCCCCGTCGAACCACCGCCACAAGACGATCAGGATGACGACACTTTCTTGGGACCCATCAGTGCCGACGAATTCGCCGAACAACAACGAGCCGACCCGGAACTAAGGAGCCTTGTAGACTACCTGGAAGGCAAGACCATCATTGTGCCGAAGGTGTTCAGGCGAGGATTGGCATCGTTTTTCCTGCAAAACGACATTCTCCTAAAGAAGAACTTCTCGCCTCTCCGAGCCAACTACCTCCTCGTGGTACCCTCAGCATTGCGTCCAGAGGTTCTGCAAGCTCTCCATGACGACCCAACGGCTGGACATCTCGGTTTTTCACGCACTCTCGCGAGGATACAAGAAAAATACTACTGGCCTCGCCTCTCTGCCGACGTCGCCCATTACGTAAGGACATGCCGAGACTGTCAGCGACGCAAAACACCGCCGACAAGGCCACCCGGACTTCTACAGCCAATAGAGCCACCTCGCCGACCGTTCCAGCAGATCGGGATGGACTTACTGGGGCCTTTTCCGACGTCGACGTCCGGGAATAAATGGATCGTCGTCGCTACGGACTACTTCACCCGCTACGCCGAAACAAAAGCCTTGCCCAAAGGCAGTGCCGCCGAGGTAGCCCGATTCTTCGTTGAGAACATCCCCCTGCGTCACGGTGCCCCATAAGTCCTCATCACCGACAGAGGCACGGCCTTTACGGCAGAACTAACTCAAGCCATCCTGCGGTACAGCCAGACAAGCCATCGCCAGACCACCGCCTTACCACCCGCAGACGAATGGCCTCACCGAGCGCCTAAATAAGACCATCGCCGACTTGCTGGCAATGTACGTCGACGTCGAACACAAGACGTGGGATGCCATCCTTCCGTACGTGACCTTCGCATACAACACGGCCGTGCAAGAAACGACGCACATGGCGCCGTTCAACCTGGTCTACGGAAGGAACGCGGCAACGACGCTTGACGCCATGCTACCAGACGTCGCTGACGAAGAAAATGTCGACGTTGCCACTTATTTGCAGCGTGCCGAAGAAGGTCGACAGCTCGCCCGCCTGCGCATCAAGAACCAGCAGAGGACCGACAGCCGACACTACAATCTTCGACGACGCTACGTCGAGTACCAGCCCGGCGACCGTGTTTGGGTCTGGACTCCGATTCGCCGACGAGGACTTAGCGAGAAACTGTTGCGTCGCTATTTCGGACCATATAAGATAATCCGACGTATTGGCGCACTGGACTATGAGGTCGTGCCAGACGGCATTTCGCAATCACAGCGGCGCCGGGCACGACCTGAAGTCATCCATGTGGTGCGTCTTAAACCTTTCTACGCCCGCTGACGACCTTAGGTACTTCGTTACTGTGTTATTGTTTTTTTTTTTGGTTGTTTATTACGCATGGTTTTGTTTTCGCTTTCGTGTTTGTAGCATCGGGACGATGCTTTTTTTAAGGGGAGGGTATTGACACGTATACATGTTTATCTTTCACCGGTGGCCGCTTTCCACCGGCTAACAAATGTTAAACGTTATCGCTCGGCGCAGGACGCGCCTGTATCGGAAGTTTCTAGAACGTTATCGATGCTTCTTTCCGTTGCCTGTTTTCACCGACGCTTATGTTATCTGATTGCATGACTGACGCGAATTGTCTAGAGCTTTCTGGAAGACACGCGGGCATCAGGGATTAATCTGGAACCTTCGATGACTCAGGTATAAAAACCGACGTGCTTCGCCGCTGATCAGATTTTCGACGATCGCCGACTCTGTTCGCCGCTATCGTTGTGCTTTGAGTTTACCTTGCTTTTGTGGGCACAGGTTCGCCCAATAAACAACCAGTTTCGTCGTACACACTTTAACGACTGTTTTCTTCAGCGTCACTACTACGTGACAATATGCATGCATGCGAAAAGGCGTCTGTGCCATCAACGTAAACGTAAACACATTGTTGTATTTCTCCGTGTTCAGATCGTTAGAAAAAGCGCAATGTGAGAAGTAACGGTTATAACTTCAATATTTTTCCTCTATTCAGTCGCGAATGATAAAAAAAAATCCGTTGTTCTATTTAAATAACGACCTACTGGACTCCGAGCAGTATACAGGCACAACGAACAACCTCCTCAGTGTCGCTTCTGCGGTGAATTATAAGATTTACAACCTCTTAAGCAACACGGATTTACGGGCTGAGACGCTGCATAGGAAAATAGTTACAGTGGCTATAAATTACAGTTTATATACCACTCAATAATTTATACCACGTAATAAAAGCAACATGCTCTTCTGACCTGTATTTGCCCCGGTATCGTCCCTACTCTGGAACTCAAGAAGTACATTGCATTTCCAGGAACACGTGCCCAAGTTAAATATGTTCTGCTTCGAGCTTCTACATCATTGCACATATGTATTTCGAGTTCACAAGTGCGCGGTTTGTTTTCAGTGCTTTGACTACTGTAGATTCGCGTTGCTTAGAAAAAAGGTGCAAGCTGCCACAGAATCATATAGCCGCCGTAACGAGAACAATTGTCATTGTCTTCTTTCAACAAAAAGTTCAAAAAATGGTTTTACAATTTATGCATTATAGTTTCTATAAAAACGTTTTGTTTCATTTTTTTTTTGCCTATGGGAGTGCTTCATCATAACATAAATGTTACCTGAAGCTGATGATGATCATCACTTGTTGGCATCCCTTTTGAAGTATGGCGGTGACAAGTAGTTACCTGGCCTGCTTAAGTTAATAAGGTATGCTCTACATGCTTTTCATTCTCGAATTTTCGTATACCTCTCCTTAATCTTTTTTTATCTTCCTCAAGATTTTTCTATCTACCTTGTACCGCTACCTAAGCCTCGAGCTGATCATGTAGTATCAATCTCTTCCATGATTTTCTTTCACCAATAATATAAACGTCTCTTGCTTATCTCGACTGCTGACCTAACATTGGACGGACGGACGGACGGACGGACGGTACGCCACCAAGCTTTTGTTCTTATTTTGCCTAATATCCTACCTATCTTTCTTAAAGAAAGTCCCAGTTTCGCCCGAAAGATGCATCGATTGTAATCGCAAATTAATAGACACTGCGGGAATCCTCGGGTCCCATAACAGCCGCACGGGCAGCGAACGTCGCGTCAAGCGCATGCGTGCCAGGGAGAGTTGGGAGAGGGGAAACTTTCCTTCCGCGGGCGGCGCGCGGGAATCGCAAGCGCTATCAGCGCCACCGGGTGGGTCACGTGAGATCCCGCTGATATCGCCCGGGTCTCTTTGGTCTCCAGCAATCGGCGACGGCGGAAGCCTCCGCCGTCGCTCCCGTATTCCCGCACGTGGTTAGTCAACCGCGTTCTTGCCGCGGCAAACGCCGCGCCCCCCCGTATTCCCCAGTTGGTAAGTCGGAAGCCCTTCTTTACCTAGTGTATTATTCTCTTCGAGGGAACCCTCAGCGATGTCAACTATAGCTAGCTGGCCTGCTCGAAGTGTTAGTTGCAGTCGTAATAAATGCTTTCCGGGTGTACACGTGGTTGTCGTCTATTGTTTCGTCGAGCTTGTACCGGACCGCGGTTGATGCGCAGGCATGCGCCAACCGCGGGGCTCGGTGTGTCGAGGCAGAGGGCCGCTGGCATCCCTCCCTATCCCGACATTTTGGCGTTCCCAACGTGGGGCAAGCTCTTGGAAAACGGGACGACGATCGGTTCGGATGTGAGGAAGCCTGAAGGCTTTGTCCGGACCGGCGTTAGGCCTCAACCGAAGGCGTGATTTCTAGCTAGATTGGGCATGTGCTTTCTTGAGTGCGAGTTAACGCTGCACTAGTGTCACCGAACTCGTGTAGACGCTGAGATTTGCAGCGAGTTTTCTCCTAAGAGTACGCCCGAAGCGAGTGAGTGCAGCAGCCGACGTGGTGGTCGATTTCCCTGTACATATGTAAATAGCCTCCTTTCTGTATCTTTGGCTCTGGGAGCTGGGCGCCGGAAACGCTGGCTAGGACGTCAGCGGGGCGCAGTCCCAGGAGTCTGCTCGGAAGCTGCGTGTTGAGCAGCGAGCGGGGACCACTTAGCTAGGCCTGAGGAGTCTGCTCGGAAGCTGCGTGTTGAGCAGCGAGCGGGGACCACTTAGCTAGGCCTGCATCTCCTCGCGGCGGCTCATTGGAACCCTTTATGGGTCTTTTGTGGCATTGGGTATCCGTCATGGACGCGATTAGGCCTAAGGCTCTGCGGAGCTGCCGGTCGCATGTTCGAAGACGACCATGCCGTGACATTTAGCGGGTGCAACCGGATTCGCTAGTTCTACTATACTCGCCCGAGCGGAGAAACCTCGTTCGAAATAGAAAGCTTATTTTGTTCAGATGGACCCAATATTTTGCGGGCGGAATAACCGAAATCTCGGGGGACCAGAGAGCGCTTTGTTCATACGAGCATCGCCCTTTTTCGCGCTGTATCGGACCGGAAAAATTCGGTCGAAGCGAATAATTTCATTCAAACGAACTGGATTGTTTGTTTTTTTCTTCTCGTTACCACATAAAGCTATGCGGTAGACGGGTGGTTCAGCATCGTGTCAGACGGCCGACGCTGCGGCGGCCTCTACTGCCTTAATTCTAAGTGTTTGTGGAGTGCATTTGAGCGACTTTGCAGAACGAGTGAAGCCGTCATGACTTGCTATTGCTGCCATGGTCCACGTCCCTGCCTGCTGTCTCGGCCCCTCCCTGTTCGCGGCCTGATGCAGCAGCACATGGCAGCCACAATGAGGGAGGCCCACCATCATATACTCCCACGAGGATGCGTCGGTGCGAGGTTCATCGAGCCGGCGCGCGCGCCGCTTCGAGAAAGTCCTGACCCGCTGTTCCCGGGTGGACATTGCGGCGCGCATCTTGAGGGCAAGCCATCTTCAGCCCCCGTCATCGTCAACCACTGTGACGGCTGCCACACAGGACTGTGCTGCCTATCAACGTGGATTCGGACATTTCCTGCCGAAGTTTACTATCGCATCTGCCCGGATACTTTGTCAATTAATGCCGTCGTTCCAGCGATTTCTCCACCGTAGGGCACTATTTAAGGGTGGAGGGATGTGGGAATCCTCGGGTCCCATAACAGCCTCACGGGCAGCGAACGTCGCGTCAAGCGCATGCGTGCCAGGGAGAGTTGGGAGAGGGGAACTTTCCTTCCGCGGGCGGCGCGCGGGAATCGCAAGTGCTATCAGCGCCACCGGGTGGGTCACGTGAGATCCCGCTGATATCGCCCGGGTCTCTTTGGTCTCCAGCAATCGGCGACGGCGGAAGCCTCCGCCGTCGCTCCCGTATTCCCGCACGTGGCTAGTCAAACGCGTTCTTGCCGCGGCAAACGCCGCGCCCCCCCCCCCCCTTATTCCCCTGTTGGTAAGTCGGAAGCCCTTCTTTACCTAGTGTATTATTCTCTTCGAGAAAAAACCCTCAGGGATGTCAACTATAGCTAGGTGGCCTGCTCGAAGTGTTAGTTGCCGTCGTAATAAATGCTTTCCGAGTGTACACGTGGTTGTCGTCTATTGTTTCCTCGAGCTTGTACCGGACCGCGGTTGATGCGCAGGCATGCGCCAACCGTGGGGCCCGGTGTGTCGAGGCAGAGGGCCGTCGGCAATCCCCCCATATCCCGACAACACCTATACAAAGTAAACATAGTAGTTTTATCGGCCGTAAAAATTTGCAAACATTCGCTTACTCACTAAATTAACAAGCATGGTGACAGTCCGCACAAGCAAACATGAACTCAACACACTCGATGAGCGCGGACACTGGCTATCAAAACACTGGCGGGATGAAGCGCGGCAGCACCAGTGAGCGATGTGTCTTTCACGCTGTCACGGTGTAGATCTTTTCACCGTATTAGGTTCTTCAGCACGGTCAATAGAGACCGATTTAGCAAAGAAAATACGAAGCCTATACTCTCTGTCAGACACACACACATGTTTACATTGGAACAACTATGTTGCCGCGTGCATGTGGAAGTGGGCATGAGGTTCAAGAAGCGCGGCTGTTTAGGTTAAACGTAGAGACAAAGAAGGCGTTCTTGTTTTTTTTTTTTTTTTTGACCATTCATAAGGTGTATTTGTTGGTGCTGCTCCGCGTGCTCGTCGATCCCACGTCGTTACACGACGTGGAGGTGCTGGGTATTTTTCATCCTTCATACTTGGCCCCCCTTCGCGGAGGCAACGATCGAGCCCGGAATCGCCAAGGCGCATCGAAACACCGGTCCACCGCCGCTCAGTCGCCGCCTGCTAGGCATAGCGCCCGAGTCCAGTCCCCTGCCATAAACCTCGAGAAATCGTTTGCCTCCTGCAACTACCATGGCCACCGCGGCTCCATCGCAAGTAACGCTGCAGAATCTTGCGATTCCGGAGAGCTTTCATGGTGATGCCTTTGAAGACGTCCAAGATTGGCTAGACCAGCTTGAGCGCGTCGCCAAGTACAACCATAAGACTAGCTCGGAGAACAAGCTCTCGAGTGCTTATTTGTCAGAAGACATGGCCCGTCTTTTCCGTAGGGCAAACCCCGACATGACAGAGGAAAGAAAGCTTCGGTAACTCTAGCGGGGAGTGAAAGAACAACTGTTTGCCGGCCTTGTGAGAAATCCACCGACAACAGTGGTGCAGTTCACAAAAGAGGCTACAGCTATTGAAAGAGGATGAACGACAGCAACGATACCGCCGGCATGACATGAGTAACTTGGCGGCGAACACTTCTGTACATACTGGCTGCGAGCATCGACAAACCTCTGCGTGAAGTTATCCGAGAGGTTGTGCGAGAAGAGCCTCGGCAGCTCGAATTTGATAGTGCGCTTAAGGAACCTGCGCCAGCGATCTCTTTTGTAGCTGATGTGGTCCGGGAAGAAGTCCGACAGGCTTTTTCATCGCCAGACCTCGCCCGCCATCACGCCAGCACAAACAATGCCGTATCTTCGACATACGCACGCATTCCTTAGCTCCATGGAGAGTTGCCTCCGAACTGTGGCAATCTGCAAGGCAGCAGTTGCGGTTGCGCAGTGCAACACTGCGCATGCTTCGTCACTTTGTTCCTTCCTTCTCCCCCCACCCCGTTTTTCTATAAGTTAACGTGTTTGAAATAAACGCACGTCTTTTTGTTGGTCAACGCCTGGCCGTTCACTGCGGTGCGGCCTAGCCGCCCGCGTTTGTAACAGTGGCGACGAGGATTTCACTCACGCACAACCACGACGACGAAACGGACCCACGGACCACCATGAGCCACGCGCTGCCGGAGTTCGACGAAGACAGAGATAAGTGGTCGTCTTATCTTATCAAAGCTGAAGCCTATTATGAAGCAAATGAAATCAATAATGATGCTAAGAAGCGAGCATTGTTGATAGCCGCACTTGGATCGAAGACAATCGATACCTTATGTGGAAGACTTGCGCCAGACAAGCCGAGCTCCGCAAAGTATGATGAAGTTGTGAAGGCACTTAACGACTACTATGATCCTGAACCACATGAAATTGCAGAAAGCTTCAAGTTTTTCAGCCGATGTCAGCAAGAAGGTGAATCAGTGCACACGTTCATAGTAGAAATTCGGAGGCTTGCGCAAAACTGTAACTTTGGTTCTATGAGGGATAGGATGCTAAGGGACCGGATTGTATGCGGAGTGCAATCAAAGAATTTACAAATGCAGCTGCTTGCGAAGAAGGAATTGACTCTAAAGGATGCGGAGCTGCTTGCATTAGCCGCAGAAAATGCCGAAAGAGATGCAAAATATATGGGCACAACGTCGTCAGAGCAAGGAAATGTTCTAAGGATGCAGCAACAGCCCTAGTCTACATATGGGAAGGTTGAACAGCGTGGCAACGAAAAGCAGTGCAAGTGCTGTGGTAGTTCGAGTCACCGCGGCGCGACTTGCCCGGTACGCAAGCGTAGGTGTTTCAAGTGCGGCCAACAAGGGCATTTAGCGCGGATGTGCGGGCAGCACAAAACCGTGAACAGAACGATGGTCATGATGGTACAGGGCGCCAGTGCCGAAAGCGACAGTGAGGCGTCACAAATTTGGTCCGTAACCACCGGTGGCACACTGGTTTCACCTTTACGGGAAAATTTCGAGTGGAATGGCGTGAAAGTAAATATGGACATTGACACCGGCTCCCCAGTTTGTGTTATACCGAAGGACGTCTACGAAGCTCACCGTCGGCAGTGGCCGCCACTACAAGAATCTCGTATCGAGCTATCATGTTACCTTGGAAAACTTCCAGTTCTCGGGATACTACCATTGCACGTCTCGTACAAGTCGACAACAGTTCCATGCAGTTTGGTGGTGCTAGGCTGCAAGGGCCCTAGCCTCTGCGGTCGTGAATTGCTGCAGAAGCTGCATGCCGAAGGTCAATCCCTCTGGCACGTGGCTGCACTGACCGGTCCGAAGAGCACGGACACTACCCTTAAAGAAGAGTTCGCGGACTTGTTCACGGAAGAGCTTGGACTCGTCAAGGGGCCGCCAGCGCGCCTGCTGATCCGGGACGGAGCAAAGCCCAAATTTTGCAAGGCAAGAAAAGTTCCATTTGCACTGCGAGATAAAGTTGCTAATGAGTTAGATAGGCTGGTGGCCGCGGGAATCTTGTCACCCGTCACCCACTCTGAATGGGCCACACCAATTGTTCCAGTGCAAAAAAAAGACGGGACGGTAAGGATTTGTGGTGACTTCAAGGTCACATTGAACCCAGTATGTGAGGTAGAACAATACCCCCTGCCCGTGATCGACGATATGTTTGCTAATTTGCGCGGTGGCGAGCAGTTCAGCATCCTAGACCTAAGAGACGCTTATAATCAAATCCCTTTAGACGACGATGCACGGAAATTGGCAGTTATCAACACGCACAAGGGGCTTTTCCGATACAACAGGCTCCCTTTTGGTATCTCGTCAGCGCCGGCAATATTTCAGAAAAAAATTGAAACAATATTGCAAGGGCTATCGGGTGTGCAGGCATACCTGGATGACGTTCCCGTATCAGAAAAGCAGGGGGAGCACAAAAACTTGAAAGCGGTTTTGCAACGCTTCCGCGAAAATGGTATAAAGCTTCGTTCAGACAAGTGCCGTTTTCAGGAGCCACCAGTAACTTATCTTGGACATCGCATCGATGGCAAGGGTTTACATCCGATCGAGAAAAACGTCGAGGCTATAAGATTAGCCCCGGAGCCGCGGAACGTCACTGAACTGCGTTCATTCCTCGGCATGATTACATTTTATAATAAGTTCCTGCCTAACTTATCAACGATGCTGGCACCGCTGTACAAACTGTTGGAAAAAGAAGCCAGATGGGCGTGGGGCACGAAAGAACAAACTGCTTTTAACTGTGCTAAAGACTCACTTTGTTCAGCACCTGTGCTAGCCCATTTCAATCCGGACCGTGAACTGTTGTTGGAATGCGACGCGTCGCCTTACGGCATTGGTGCCGTTCTTTTCCATCGCATTGACGGTGAGCAGCGACCTATCGGATTCAGATCTAGAACGTTGACAGTTGCCGAAAGAAACTATTCTCAAATTGAGCGAGAGGCACTCGCACTAGTATTCGGCGTCACAAGGTTTAGAGATTACCTACTTGGGCGAGAATTTACCCTGGTTACGGATCACCAGCCACTTCTGGGCTTGCTAAGACCAGACCGTCAAACACCTGTGATGGCCGCAGCAAGAATTCAAAGATGGGCGCTTCTGCTTGGTGCTTACAAGTATCGTCTACATTACAAGCCTGGTACACAGCTAGCAACCGCTGACGCACTGAGTCGTTTGCCTCAACCCTTGCAGGACAAAGTGGGCGCCGAGGAAGATTCGACGGAGTGCGTGCTCATGCTGCACCAGTGGGACGAGCCGGTTATTCCTGTCAAGGAACTACAAGCGTTAACATCGACTGACGTCACGCTTTCTGCGGTGTACAGGTATGTCGTCGATGGTTGGCCAAGAGAATCAAGCAGCTATGAACCAGACCTTGCCGAATACTACAAAAAGCGGCACGAGCTCTCGGTTCATCGGGGGTTGCTGTACAGGGGTCATCGGGTTGTCGTACCAGCAGTGGTCCGTACGAGGCTCTTGAAGTTGTTGCATGCTGCCCATCAGGGGGTTTCTACCATGAAGGTGGTTGCGAGGTCGAAGTTCTGGTGGCCTAAGTTAGATGAAGACATTCATCGCATCGTCTCGAGCTGTAGAAACTGCGTCCAAGCACTGCCAATGCCACCCGCGCTAGAGCCAGTAAGCTGGCCTGAAACGCATGAGAGGTGGTCTAGGCTACACATCGACTTCGCTGGACCAATTCAAAGCAAAATGTTCTTGATAGTCGTCG
This sequence comes from Dermacentor silvarum, assembly GCF_013339745.2. NCBI lineage: Eukaryota > Metazoa > Arthropoda > Arachnida > Ixodida > Ixodidae > Dermacentor > Dermacentor silvarum. Next base: position 150,845,487 of record NC_051158.1, on the reverse strand, counting down.
ACTCTCACAGTAAATGGATAGAAGCCATTCCCTTGTCACAGGCAACATCCCGGAGTACAGTAGAAGCCCTGCGTGCTCTATTTAGCCGTTTCGGATTACCTCGGACTGTTGTCTCAGATAATGGTGCGCAATTCATCGGCTGGGAATTTGTTCAGTTTATGCAGAAAAATGGCATCGTTCATATTCGTACCCCGCCCTATCATCCTCAGAGTAACGGACTGGCAGAACGTGCTGTACGCACTGTAAAGGACGGCTTGAAGAAGGCGGGCGCAATGGACTTGCAGACAGCATTAGCGAGACTTCTATGCCATTATCGCAACGCACCACAAGAGTCCGGGTTTTCACCCTCTGAATTGCTTCTAGGTTACAAACTGCGGACAAGACTTGATATGTGTTTTCCCTCCAGGAACCCGTCAGCACCCCCGACGAAATTGATGGACAGTGCGCAGTGGACGTTCGCACCCGGCGATGCTGTGTATGTGCGCAATTACGGAACCGGAGACAAGTGGACCCCTGGCAAGGTCAAGTCAACGGCGGGTTCTAGAGTGGTGTCTGTAGAGACGGACAACGGTGTCGTTCACCGACACACAGACCAGGTTCGCAAACGAATGTCCGACGTAACATCCGCTGCAGTCCCAAGCAATGGCATGGAGGAGACCAGTACGCAGTCCAGTAACGGAAACGCACCCCCTCAGGAAGCGCCAGCGGACGTCACAGATGAACCCCAGCTGCGTCGTTCTACCCGTGAAAGAAAACCCGTGGAGCGTTACGGATTCTAAGGGAAGAGAAATGTGGCAATCTGCAAGGCAGCAGTTGCGGTTGCGCAGTGCAACACTGCGCATGCTTCGTCACTTTGTTCCTTCCTTCTCCCCCCACCCCGTTTTTCTATAAGTTAACGTGTTTGAAATAAACGCACGTCTTTTTGCTGGTCAACGCCTGGCCGTTCACTGCGGTGCGGCCTAGCCGCCCGCGTTTGTAACACGAACTATCAGCGTCGGAAAACTGATTTGTGGCGCACCGTCGACCGCCGACCCGTGTGCTACCATTGTGGCGAAGCTGCACACGTCTATCGAGTTTGCTGCAAATGAAACAACTATCGTGCCGCCCAATACCCAAGCTTTTCTGCCAACTACGCATATTCTCCGCATGACGGTCGACGCGCCTACAATGACACTCCTCTGAACATTCAGCCACGAAATACGACAACTCCCCGATCACGGTCTCCTTCTCCATGTCCTGCGCGCTACAATTCACCAACTCGTCGCAGTTTTGCGGACGTCACTCTGGGTAGGTCCCCTAGCCCCCGACGGGGAAACTAGACGCAGCGACCTCCGGGGGGTGAGGTGGCCAGTACCCGAAGTTCTCCATATCTCCCATTATCGACGTACGACGATGTAGACTCCGACGACAAAGAAGACGGCGAATGCAACGACGAATACGACGGAGGCAACCACCAAAGATGTAACTGACGTCGTCAGCGCCGACCTCAAAGTTCGCATTGATGACCGCCAAGTAGCCGCTCTTGCTGACACTGGCTCGTATTTTTCAATAAGCTTACAGCTCGCCGACAAACTAAGAAAGGCGAAGACGCCATGTCACGGGCCCAACATAAGAACCGCCGTAGGTCAGTTGACACCTTTCGGGAAATGCACGGCCCGACTCTTATTCGCCGGTTCAACCTTCGTCGCCCCCCTCGTCATTCTTTCTGAGTGTTGTAAGGAACGTATATTGGCGATGGATTTCGTGCGTGAGTACGGTGCCGTGATTAACAACCAGGACTGAAGCGCCACGTTTGCCACGAACTCGGATAATGTCACCCATGAGGAGCACCCATAGCCTCGCTTACGTATTGCTGCGGACGATGTCATACTTTTGCCACGGAGTTGCTCTCTCGTACCCGTGGTCTGTGACAGCCTGCAGCATGGAACTGGAGTCGCTGAACACATCAATACGCTAGCACTCAATTGCGGCGTCTCCATTGCCAGAACACTTATGGATGTAATCGACGGAAACGCGGAGCTCTTACTAGCAAATTTTACTAAAGAGCGTGGACACATAGAGGCACTGCTGCCGCTTAAGGACTGCCACTCAGCACAGGAGGCGGCCTCTACAATCCCGACAGCTGCGCCTGTTTTAGACGCTAGTCCGACGTTAACGGCCGTTGAGTGAGGCCGTTTTTTTTTTTTTTTTTGAGCTCATCAACAAGTACCAGGGCTGTTTCTCATCTGCGTTAAGATGTGGTCAAACGCCACTTACCAAACATCGCATCATTACTGACTACAGGTGTGCAATTTCTCGCAGAAATCTTCCGCTTGCTCGGCTATGGAGCCTCTGTGTTCGACACGGAGGGTCCAGCAATGTCATGAAAAGACTCGGGCAGCAAGACAGAGGGAAGCCAATTCGCGCCCTCCACCTTTCACTACGGCAGTACCAATGCAAATAGGGAACGAGTGAGTTTGCGAGATTACACCGTATGGACCCGTCACGTGCACACACGTGGCGTAGTTGTAGGAGTTACAAGGCTTACAAACGTGCAATATTTTTGCTGAAAATTCACACTTACTCGGCTACGGCGCCCCTGTGCTCGACAGGTAGAGTCCAGAAGTGGTTCGGAGAGACTTGGGCTCTTCGGGGTTGTGTATCCCTCTGTCTTGGATACCCAACCCCTTGGATCACGGCTGACCGGGTCCGTCCCCATCGGCAGGTAAGCAAGGAGCCCCAACTATTTGCGAGTGCGGCGGGCTCAAGCGGCCCAGGGCATTTTTGGCGCCCCCATTAGGTACGTCATTTCCGTATGCCAGTGTCCAAACACCCTCTGCAAATCAAGCTGGCCCACTTCAAATAGAGATCGAGCACGATTGCAAAATTGGACCGTACGAACCCCCCTACGTCTCATACAAGTTAAGCATGCAAGTTTTCGGATTAGTGAATAAATGTAAATGTATTTGGTCACGTCATTTCTGTACTCGTGTGTCTATCGAATTTCTGTAAAAATTCAACAGACCTTCCTAGGCTTCGTAGGCAGAAACGCGGATTGAGAACACCGGATTCATTAGGGTCAGGCGGCGATTCTGCATAAAAAATTGCGCCAAGACGTCGTGCGCCGTCAAGCATGTTGCTCCACTATTCACAGCGCCGTTAGTCTCTAAATGCCGATGGGGTCAAATGTCAAACCTCACGATATAGCTCACTATAAATCAGGATATTCCTGTCGATTTCAGTCAACGACATCGGTTCTATAAATACATATCTGTTGTGTGTGCGGTCAACAATGCACTAACTTTACGTAGCGCAAAATTAAAATATTGGTTACCCTTACAGATAAATACACTAGTGGACAGCGTATTCACTCGTCAAGGCGCTGTAGCATCATCAGCTTCCTTTTATTGCGATAACAGATATATGTAAACTCTAAGCAGATTTCCGCCGTCTTCGTCGGCGTCAGCGTCACCGTGATGTTCCCTGTTAAATCAAAGTGCGATAACGTCGCGGCCGCGTGCCGTACGCTGTGGATGCGAGTGAAAGCGCGCGAAGGTGAGCCTAGAAGGATGGTGGCTCGATTTCGTGCGCCCAAGGGGGGAATGCGAGGATAAAGAGCGCCGTCTTCAATCATGCACAAGTAACCGGAAACGGAGGGGCGCATTCTATTCCGGCGTCGTCTCTTGTGGTGCGGCTGAGTGTGGCGACGCGGGCCCTGCTTTGAAAGCTATATGCGGTGGGTACAAAGTTAAGGCGCACCGATCGCTGATGGCTTCGTGTTAACTGTGTTCTCGCCCCTTATTTCGCGCTGAAGACGCAGCACGAAGGGCAATTTACTCGCGGCTACTGCCACTCTTCCTGGCGTCAGCGTTTTGACAGATTGCGTCGCGTTCAGCGAGTGCGATGTGTTCATGTTTGCCTGTGCGCACCTGACAACATGCTTGCTATTTAATTAGTAAGTGAATGTTCACAAGTTTATACAGCCGATAAAACTACTATCCGTACTTCGTGTAGCTAATAATTTGCTATCGCAATCGATGCTTCGCCTTTCGGAAGAAACTGCGACGCCTTTTTTATTTTATTTTTTATTTCTACTGCTAATATAATCTGGCAGACGTTCGACTTTCGTCAGGTTAGTCAAAAAATTCGTGTATGCTTTTTTTCACATCTTATTTTTTTCTACATTAGCACGTCAATATGAATCTAAATACTCTTAAATGAGGTATGCACGTCCTTGCGTGCAACATAAAGCTTTCCTCGATGAGAAATAATACAACAAATTTCGCTTTCCGTATACGCTGTACGAAAATTTGGCACCGCGGACCCCCATGTTGCCTGTGCTCATGGCCTCCGCACAGAACCTAGACAAATTATCACATCCGGGTCGTTGCCCTTGATAAGGAACATGAACGGATGGTCGACGACAAATCGCGTGGTGTAAAGGGGTATCGTTGCACAACACGCCGGCCTCGTCAGGGCGCTCCAACACGCCGCGTCCATGCCTCCCTCGTCGACCTGCACGAACGTCTTGTGAACCACATTAGCGACCGCCGGCCGCTCAGTCTCAAATATACCCGACAGGTCAGCGCAGCCAGGAGCGAACACCTCCTTCGCGCCCAGGGCGCTGAGGCTGTCCTTCAGCAGTATGCTGCTATCGAGTTTGAACTTGGGAAGACTCAGTTCCACATTCATGACCATGTTGAGGCTGGACAGAAGCGCGCAGAGCCTGGTGAGAGTTAGTCTCTCCTGGAGAAGACCGAGTCCATCCGGGGCATCTGGAAGGACGACGACCATGGACACCTTCAGACCTCTGCATGGGATCTCCAGGGCCCTCGCCCTCAGAGCATCTGAGTGTCCCAGCCTGTAGGTACGCTCCTGGTAAAGCATGTCTACCACGACGCTGTTCCCGGAGTCCACGTGAAACTCTTGCGGTCTGGTATTTCTCCACTGGAAGGGAGACTGCCAGAATCCCTGGACGTAGACGGCATTCAACAGGATCGACGCTGTATCGGCGTCGACGATTCCCGGCGGGAGAAGTTCCCGAATCTTGGAGGTCGTCTCCTGCGATATCCACGCGTTCGCTTCCTGCCGCGCTGCTTCATGGCTTTTCCTGAAGTCGACACACTTGAGAGTCGTCCCGAAGAAATTTTGCAGAAGGGAGATGTAGCCGGCTTGCACCGGAAGCTGCTTCTCGCTGTATATCCGGCTTGCCACGCAGAAGGAGGCCTCGGGAGCGTATGTAGTCAGGTCGGCGAGAAGCGCAGAAAAATAGTCGCGCAATTTATCGACGCTCGCCTTTACATTGAGCAAGCCGTACAGTTCCTTGGCAGTTTTGCTGCGGGCGCCAGCGAGCAGCATGGAGATCGCGGAGGCGATAATTATGGGCGAACAGACGACGTTATCAATCTGGTTGTTTTGGCACAGGACTTGCTTGTACAGACGCAAGGAGAACTTCAGCAGGGAATCGTCCATGGTTTGAGACTTCATGCTTCCAGTGCTGAAGAGGAGGAAAGCAATGCAGCCAGAAGTTGAACTTGCGACGTTCTTCATAAAATGCGAAGTATACATAGTGAGATAGAGTATGAACGTTCAAGAAACCAGAAACAAAATAGAGGAATACTTTTCACTTCACATTATGTTGATTTGGGGCCCAAATTATTATTTTTTTCTTTCTGCCTCTCTTGTCGATGGATTCATTATTACTGGATGTTTCACGAGTTCAATGAGTACAGCAGCAATAGCAATGTCCATATACTGAGTGTCCAACTATCAAGCGCCAACATTTAAAAATATGCAAATGCCACGTAGCTGGACGGAACCAAGGTAATGTTTTTTGCAATTGCTTGGAAATACTGAGACTATTTTTTGCATCCAGCCTAATTTCCTTATTAGTCCTAATTAACTAATCAACTTCTCAAATATTATAATTAGATAAAAAGCGTCAATTAGAAAATTGTAGAGCAACATGAGAAGGTCCCTATTCAGCTTTCTGTTGGTAATACGGGCTACATAAAAAAAGTGTTTTTCCGAGCGTGAAAGAAGCCCGGGAACTCACGCAAGGTTATCGTGTGTGCGCATGTGTGTGTGTGTGTGTGTGTGTGTGTGTGTGTGTGTGTGTGTGTGTGTGCGCATGTGTGTGTGTGTGTGTGTGTGTGTGTGTGTGTGCTGTGTGTGTGTGTGTGCGTGTGTGTGTGTGTGCGCGCGCTCGGCCTAGTTCGATTTTCATCAGTAAAAATCGACATTGTATTTCATAGCAGCGAAAAACTGAACTCACGAAGGTTCACGTACTTTTACTGAACAAATGCAACAAAAACAAACAGAAATACTTTACAATCCTTGACGTCACACTGACGCACAAGCCTTGGGTTATAGCGTGAAATTCATAAATGATACTTCGAGCACCATTTTTTTTTTCATCTAATAGCTATTACCGTGAAATCAACGAAAGTATAATTCTTCAAGAATACTTTAATAATCTAAATTGAATCAGTGTCCTTTAAGAATGCGAAAGGAGAGATTACCTGATTTCCTCTATACTACTCTTAACATATAGCATTCTATGTCATTAAACTGTCACAGGCAGACGCTTTCAAAATACCTGACGTCACGGAGAGGCCCGCGAGCTAGTGCGTAAACTCCATGAGGTGTCGCCACTAGACTTTCGCTTTTGCATTATTTATGGCTTTCCGAACCTCGGTTCACGCAAAGGCTGAACTTTTTTGTTTATGTAAGAGAAGTTCAATTTATCAAGCAAATTTAACGTGCTATTGTTCTTTAGTTTCCGTCTTAATCTGCTGGCAATACCAATACCACCATCCTTCGGACATCTGATTTTGACGTCCCACCGCAGGACATCAAAATCGTTCATTTTGACGCTGTACAAGGGCTGCCGTAAAACAGAGGAAGGTAACCAAAAACACTAGTTTTCTAGTGAGAAACATGCAAATGACACCTAAACCGGGTCGACGATGAGAGAAGTACTTTGCGATGGACCTGTACGTATTGACTTGACGTGGCAGCGCTAAATGGCCGGAGCGAAGAGCAAGAGACAGACGTTATATTTCCTTTACAAACGAAACGGTTCTTCCAAGAACCCTAAAATACCCAGAGAAAACACTTGATCCGTAGAACAATCGAATCATGTCCCAATACCCATGCACCGTTTCGGAGAGAAATAAGACATGCGCCGGACGTAGTTTTTGATATCCTATTACGGATGTGGCAAGCATGTCGCACATGGACCTGTTTCAGATATCCTACCACCGACGTCCCAAATTTATGCCACATGGACTTTCTTCGGCATACGCGTGAATATTTATCGCCCATTTGAGGGCTTTGTGTTTGAGTTTCCACGAAAGAGAATTACGTTTTCTCGAAGTTATCATGTCTGGAGCTCTTGTGTACGTCGTACTTTACGAGTTTTCGGACGCAATTTACTTTGAAAACTTCAGTTAGTTCAATAAGCCACTTGCGCTTGAGGAAGACATAGAAGGACGAGGAGTACACTGCACTTGCGCACTCGTGCGGGCGCGCGTAATACGTGAACGCAATGCACCTATTTTTTTATACGTGGCCGCCCTCCCCTTTGCGTGTGCTGCGAACATAGCAGGCATTGCAACCACTGTGCAAAAGGCGCTGATATTATGTCCGTAAAATATACGCATCACGTCCTCATGATTTGCCTCGCGGACATGCAAGGGATTACCGCAGGGCCCGGAAAGTGTGGCCAAGCTATCCAATAAGGGAGGTCCGCAGGACGTATTCGACACGTCCATGAGATATCCATGTCCTGCCATTGAATGTCCAAAGGATGCTCATGGGAAGTCAATGCTGTCAGTGGGTTGGTTCACAAAGCGTATATGCGATTGGATTAAACTGCTAACCTTGAATTTGGCCGCCGCCGTCGTCTTGCCCTGATCAGCCCGCTGTAGTTTTTCTTATCCTTTCATGGCCTGACTCATACCCACTATATGGCAAACTGGCAAATAATCGGGCACATAAAGCAGAATAACCATATGCTTTAATGAAAATCCACTTGAAAGGTTTTATTATTGCTTAAAAATAAACGGCGCAATTGAGGCGACATTGGACGTTTCAGGTGCGACAATGTAAATCGTATATAGCACGAAACGAGAAGCATAAAACATGACGCAAATGAATTCTGCAGAAACAATCGACGATGACTGTCAATGTAAGAGAACCGCCGAACGATTCTGCAAAGCGGTTCGCTTTATTAAAGAAATGACGTGCTTCAAGGCGTGAATTTGTTGTAGTGAGGTATTTAGGGGGTAGCGTTTCTTCTTGTATTGCGTATTTCCGCAAACAGACAAAGCCTTTAACCTGTGCATTTGCAGCGGTAACATAGGTGGCTATACACATAAGCCGATTCTTCGCATCTGTTGTCTCCAGCGGGGCGAGCTTTGGCATGGAAAGCGACTGCCGTCCTCGTGTGCCGCTGACCGGAGCCCTCTCCTCCCTCAGCTGCCACAGGGGAAGAGGCGGTAGGAGAAGAGGAAGATGGCTGTCCTTCCCGAACGCTCCACCACAGCATCTACACCTTCACACGCCGTGCGTCTCAAAAAATGTTGCAGTTTCGCCCGAAAGGCAAAGCATCGATTGCGACAGCAAATTAGTGGAAAGCTACACGAAGCAATGATAGTAGTTTATCGGCCGTGTAAACTTGTAAACATTCTCTTACTTACTAAATTACCAAGCACGCGGTGGAACGCATGCACAGGTAAACATGAACACATCTCGCTCGATGACCGCGGAAACTTGCTTTCAAAACGCTGGAGTGAGGAGGCGCGGCGGCATCAGCGAACGAATCGACCTTCGTGCCGTCTCTCGCTTCAACACGAACTAAACGTTTAAAGCACAGCGCGTACGAAGCTACCGGCACTAGTAGCACTTTGGCCACATGGCAGATCGTGTTAAAGATGACACCTGCGCAGGCGCGCACTTTTTCCACGTTTCAGGTCCCTTTCAGGATACGGCGCCCGCGAGGCCGCGCCGTAAGCAGCAGATGCCGCGGCCTGGATTTGATCCCGCGCCCGCGGGCTTACCAGCGCAACACCAACGCCACTATTTATTTATTTATTTTATTTTATTTATTTTATTTATACATACTGCAGCCAAACTTTGGCTATAGCAGGCTATATATTCCACGATGGCGGGTTATGTCGGATAACGGTAGTTATATTCATGACGTAGTGAATTTTATTGCGATCGCAATTTGCCTGGCGCTCAAGGCGCGTTCGCGCCGTAGCCCTCACGCCGAATCCAACACTGTCATGCAATCCGTCTATCGATGGCGCCTGCGGCTCTCGCGACCAGAGTGTTAGAGAGTCTTCATAGCCGGGGATAAATATACGTACTAGGATTCATACCGAGGATTTTTACGTACTAAGATGCACGCGAACGACTATACACAGGTACAAGCGCATACGAATGTAGCCCTGCCCGAATGAACAGCCCGTACCAGGTCATAACGTCGTTGTCATCGTTGTCATCACCATAACGTCGTTGTCATCACCATATATATATATATATATATATATATATATATATATATATATATATATTGTGAGCGCTAACTGTGCAGTTCATCATCGTCTTCATGTGTATATACCCATCCTCATAATCATCATCATTTTGTCGGGTTGGTGTTCGTGGGCTATCTCGCGCTGTGTGATAATAGAAGAGCTCTGCCTTCGTTTGGGCGTCGTCTCACAAGTGGTGGAGCGTGCGTTGATCTCCCCGTCCTCTTGCTCTACCGGTCACCCCTGGAGCTCCGCTCTAGTCGACGTTTGTGCTCGCCAACACCAGTCATGGCACAAACCACCGCATCCACTGCTGCTACGACCTCAGCTCCGCCAGCTGGGCCTTTTTGGTCCGTCACCGCACCGCAACGTGACCCTCAGGTTTTTTCTGGCCTTCGCGGTGAACACGTGGAAGACTGGCTTGACCAGTACGACAGGGTGAGCGCTTGGAAGCATTGGGACGAGTCAAACAAGCTCCGCAACGTTGCCTTCTACCTCAGGCAGGTCGCCCAAACTTGGTTTTTCAACCATGAGCGCGACTTCCCTGATTGGCCAGCGTTTACTGCGCAGCTGCGACAGATATTTGGCACATCTGCTGGGCGCTCCGAAGTAGCGAAACAGAAGCTTGCTACCCGCATCCAGGAAGCCGAGGAATCCTATACCTCTTACATTGAAGACGTTCTGGCTCTCTGCCGTCGCGCTGAGAGTGACATGCCCGAAGGGGAACGTATCCGCCATATCCTGAAGGGCATCAACCCCATTGCCTTTAACGCTCTTGTAGTCCAGAGCCCCACTTCAGTTACTGACATCATCACGACATGCCAACGCCTTGCCACGATCTGCGCCTTTCGTCTTCCACGCGCCTCCTGCGACGCTCACCTTACCGACAACGACGAGTTGCGAGCGCTCATCCGCATCATTGTGCGAGAGGAGCTTCACGGCCATGGCACAGCCAACACCGCCATTGCGTCTCTGCGCGCTCCTCCGCCGAATTTGCGCCACATCATTAAAGAAGAACTGGCATCCATGCCAAGTGTCACACATGCCCGGTCCCCTGCGCCTGCTTGTGCTCCTTCTTACGCCGAGATTGCTTCGCGGCCTGTGGTCCCAGTTCCATCTGCACCTGCCACCGTTGTCTGCGACCACCTGGCCTCAATGGCAGCGAAGGCCCCCGTGCAACCATACGACTCTACCTGGCGCCCTTCCCGCCCAGTATGTTTCTACTGTGGCATACGTGGTCATATCTCTCGTTTCTGCCGCCGGCGCCAGCATGATGAACGACGTGGCTATTCCGCCTATGAGAGAGACTATGTGCCCAGATCGGACGCCTACATTCCAGGACCCTATATATCCTCGTCACGTCGCTAGCCCTCTCCTCCGTTGTCCCAAAACATGTCCCGGTCTTCTCACTCACCCCGTCGTCGTTCCCCGTCTCCGTTCCGCCGTACTTCATCGCCCCTGCGTCCGGCCTCCACTTCTTTCGACAACCATCCGGAAAACTAGACGCTGCAGTTTTTGGAGGAGAAACTGCTTGCTTGCGAACTGTCCCAATTCCTCCTGCTCCCCGACTAATTTACTCGCTGTTTCTGTGGAAGGTGTTTCTGTCGACGCTCTTATTGACACTGGCGCCGCCATTTCTGTTATTCATCGCGCACTATGCTTGCGTCTACGAAAAGTGCAAACTCCGTATGTTGGTCCGGTCTTATGTGGCGCCAATGACAGTCCGATTTACCCTACCGGACAGCGTACTGCTCGTGTCCTCATCGACGGAATTCGCCACCATATACAGTTTACTGTGCTTCCGTCGTGCGCTCATCCGATCATATTAGGCTGGGATTTCTTGTCAGCTGCATCTGCTGTCATTTAGTGCGGACAACCACTTATACATATTACGGACACCGAGCTCTGTGACGCTGCCGATTCCTCGCCGCCCCACCTTGTCACAGCGGCAGATTTTGTTCTTCCTCCCGGCCAAGCCCGCATTCTCACCATTAGATCTAGCGAAAATATCGACGGCGACGCAGTGGTTTCCCCTTCTCAGCGCTGCATTTTCCGGGGAATTGCCATCGCTTTCTGTCTAGTGCGTTTCTCACGCGGCTGCGCCAGTCTGACCGCCTACAACACGACGTCAGAGCCACTTCTGCTGCCGGAGGGGTCCACTGTTGTCATGGTTATCGACGCAGCACCAGTATGTGTCGTCACTGCTTCGCCTGTTCCCTCCTTCGCCGAGTGTACGCCCACGGACGGTTCACCCAGTGCTCTCAGGGCCACTGTGAGTTCAGATCTGAGCCCAATTCAGACTGATGCCTTGCTGTCCATCTTAAGAAAACACCAACCTTGCTTTGACATGTGTTCGGATGGCTTGGGTAAAACAACCGTGGCCGCTCATCACAGCGAAACCGACGGATCCCGCGTCATTCGTCACCGCCCTTACCGTGTATCGTCTGCTGAACGGAAAGTTATAGAAGACCAAGTCAACGACATGCTCGCACGGAACGTATAAGGCCTTCAGCAAGCCCTTGGTCGTCTCCTGTTGTCCTAGTTAAAAAAAAAAGGACGGTTCGGTACGTGTTTGCGTCGATTATAGGGCACTAAACAAAATTACCCGTAAGGACTTATATCCTATGCCCCGTATTGACGATGCTTTGGATACCTTACAAGGTGCCGAATACTTTTCGAGCCTCGACTTGCGTTCTGGATATTGGCAGATCCCGATGCATGAGCCCGACAAAGAGAAGACGGCGTTTGCAACACCTGATGGCCTTTTCGAATTCAACGTAATGCCTTTTGGTCTGTGCAATGCGCCAGCCACATTTGAGCGAATGATCGACACCGTACTACGCGGCCTCAAATGAAAAACCTGCCTAAATTACCTGGACGACATTGTCATCTTTTCGTCCAGCTTCTCCCAGCACCCAGAACATTAAGACGACGTTATCACGTGTCTAGCCAAGGCCGGTCTCCAGCTCAATACTAAGAAGTGTCGATTTGCGAGCCGCAGCATCAAAGTATTAGGTCACGTGGTCAGCAAGCACGGCATTGAGCCAGATCCCGACAAGGTCGCTGCTGTACAGCTTTTCCCAACAGCAACCACACCTAAAGACCTTCGCAGCTTTGTCGGATTAGCGTCGTACTTCCGCCGCTTTGTCCGTGGCTTCGCGACTATCGCAGCTCCTCTTCATAAACTCCTGGCCACGACCACACGCTTTACCTGGACGGATGAATGTGAAGCCGCCTTTCAGACCCTCAAGCAATGCCTCACATCAGGACCGGTGCTTCGTCACTTTGATCCCACGGCCTCTACTATCCACCACACTGACGCAAGTGGGCATGGAATAGGCGCTGTCTTGCTGCAGCGGAATCACGCGTCTGAAGAGCAAGTCGTGGCCTACGCGAGTCGTACTCTTTCTCCTGCTGAGCGAAACTATGCTATCACCGAACAAGAATGCCTTGCCATTGTGTGGTCCATACAAAAGTTTCGCCCATATTTATATGGCCGCCAATTCACAATTGTGACTGACCACCATGCTCTGTGTTGGTTGTCCTCTCTGAAGAATCTGTCCGGACGCCTCGGCCGTTGGGTTCTGCGTTTGCAGGAGTACGACTACACTGTAACGTATAGGTCTGGCAGGCAACATCAAGACGCTGACGCTTTATCTCGTTGCCCGCTGTGGCCAAATGCCAATGCCTCACCTTCCCTCCGTTCGGCACCACCCAACCAACCAACCACAACCATGGCCCCGGTACAGTTCGTGACCTCGGTCGACATTCTGTCCTCCGAAGACCTCGCCTCCCTCCAACGTGCAGATACGTACTGCCGCACATATATCGACCGGCTCACTGGCTTATCCCGTCCTCCCAACAGCCGCTTAAGAAGACAACCTGCACGGTTTAACCTTCATGGTGGCTCATTATTGGGGCAAGTTTACCACCCTACCGGTCACCGATGGGTCCCAGTCGTCCCTTGCTCACTTCGACTGCAAATTTTACAAGCTTTTCACGACGACGCAACGGCTGCCACTTAGGATTTCATAAAACCTACGACCGCATTAAGACTCGCTGTTTCTGGCCTGGCCTGTCTACTAGTTGCCAAGTACGTCAGTTCGTGTGCGTCATGCCAACATCGAAAACGCTCGACCTCTCTTCCCGCCGGCCCTTTACAACCATTGCCGTCCCCGTCCGTTCCCTCTGAATTCGTGTGCATCGACTTATACGGACCCCTTCCGCTAACACCCGCGGGTCACCGCTGGATTGTCACCGCCGTGGACCATCTCACTCGCTACGCTGAGACGGCAGCTCTTCCTTCTGGTGCGGCCTCTGAGGTCGCTGAGTTTGTCCTGCAAGCCATTATCTTGCGCCACGGTGCGCCTCGTGTTCTTCTAAGTGACCGTGGCAAGACATTTCTTTCCCATGTTCTTGCTGAAGTCCTGCAAGCCTCAAACACCATTCATAAGACCACCTCTGCATACCATCCCCAGACCAATGGTCTTACCGAGCGTTTCCATCGAACTCTGTCCGACATGATCTCCATGTATGTGAAACCCAACCACACAAACTGGGACACTATACTTCCTTTCGTCACGTTTGCATATAATACTGCCGTTCAACGCACAACAATCTACAGCCCCTTTTTCCTCCTGTACGGCTGTGCACCGTCTTTTGTTTTGGACACCACCTTTCTCTCTACGCCTTCTGTTCCATCCACATCCCTACCAGAGGAGTTCGCCGCCCGTGTCGCCCACTGCCGCGAAATTGCGCGCGCCCACACCGCGACCATTCAGGACAAGAGGAAAGTCCGTTGTGATGCGACCCGTCGTGTTATTTCGTTCCGACCAGGCGACGAAGTGCTCCTGTGGACACCTGTTCGAGTGCCAGGGCTCTCTGAAAAATTTCTTCACAGGTATCGCGGCCCATATACCGTGCTTGAAAGAACATCTGCCGTGAACTATCGCGTAGCTCCTGTTACCTCGGTTACTGACCGGCGTTGCCGCAGCACTGAAATTGTTTACTGCTCTCGCCTGAAGCCGTATCTTCAACGTTCCGACCGTTTCTGACTCGCTACCTTACCGGCCGCTTTCATGAGGGGGGAAAGTTAGTTTGAGCGCTAACTGTGCAGTTCATCATCGTCTTCATGTGTATATACCCATCCTCATAATCATCATCATTTTGTCGGGTTGGTGTTCGTGGGCTGTCTCGCGCTGTGTGATAACAGCAGAGCTCTGCCTTCGTCCCGGGCGTCGTCTCACAATATATATATATATATATATATATATACATTGTCACGAGCTTTTGCGATGATGATGAGTGGGCGAAGCTCCGGAGGGCATCATCGGATCTCCCGCTTAAGGGGACGCTAGCACAAACGCGTTAGAAACGTGCAGTACTCTCTAGTAAGGGGGAGCGGCCACAGCGTCTTACGCAGCCATTTACACATGCCGGAACGTGCACCGCGTTTGCCGACGCCATCACATGACTGCTGAGAGAGTATACCCCCCGTATTCATAAACGCTCCTCGACTTGAACTTGACTTGCCACCGCTTTCGGCAGCGCGTTCGAAACACGTTGAAGGTAAGGCGGAGAGGCCACAGCGTCTTACACCAACTTCTTACACGGGCCGTAACGCGATAGCACAAACGCGTTAGAAACGCGCTAGAAACGCGGCCGTTCGTTAATGTTGGGTATTTATTGCCATCGTGGTGCGTGTGTCCATGTCCGCTTCGTGGCGTAGTGGGCTAACGCCGCGCGCTCGGAAGCGAGGGGTCCCTCTTTCGATTCCGCGCTACGGACACAACTTCGGAATTTTTTTTCTCATTTTTCTCAGACTGGTTACACACTACTTGTTACACACTACTACTACGACGACGGGGACGAACGGGTGCCGCTTAAGGAGCTTCGCCCCTAAAACTCCTCGGTATTGGAATTTGCGCAGCACGACGGCCCGCCATCGATTCCGGCGTCCAGAACTCGTCACCGCATCAACACAGGAGCCGCCCAGCCAATCCGACAAAAGCCCTATCCGGTGACCCCGGCAGAACGCAAGATTAACAACGTTCAAGTTCAAGAAATGCTATGCAAATGCGTCATTCGAGAATCCTCGAGTCCTTGGGCAGCCCCCTTGATATTGGTGAAAATAATGACGGTACGTGGCGATTCTGCACTGATTATCGTCGCCTAAACGCCGTTACTAAGAAAGATGTATATCCGCTCCCATGAATTGACGACGCCATCGACTGCCCCATTGTGGCATCTTACTTTTCCTATGTTGATTTACGGTCAGGTTATTGGCAAATTCCCATACACAAGGATGACAGAGAAAAGACAGCATTTGTAACGCCCGACGGACTATTTGAGTTTAACGTGATGCCTTTCAGGATGTGTAACGTGCTCGCAACGTTCGAAAGGTTCATGGACACGATATTACGCGGCTTGAAATGGGAAGTTTGCATGTGCTACTTAGACAACGTTGTGATCTTCGGCCCAACAAACGTTTGGATTTGGTATTGAACTGCTTGGAGAAAGCGGGTCTTTTGCTAATTAAAAAAAATGCCGTTTCGGGGAACGACAAACTCTCGTGCTAGGACATCTGGTCGCTAAAGAAGGCATGCGACCAGATCCACAAAAGACTGCGGCCGTAGAAGCATTTAAAGCACCTGACTTTGTCAAGCAATTAAGAAGTTTCTTGTGCTTGTGCTCCTACTTTCGCCGATTCAATCCCAGGTTTGCTGACATGGCTCATCCCCTTACACGCCCTCTCCAAAAAGGCGTTCCCTTTGAGTGGACTGGATATTGCGACTCATCGTTTCGCCAGCTGAAGTTCCTGCTGACGTCCCATCCCATTCCTCGCCACTTCGATCCTTCATCATCAACTGAGATTCATGCCGATGCCAGTGGCGTAGGCATCGGTGCTGTGCTAGTTCAGCGCATTGGCGACAGCGAGCACGTGATCTCGTACGCTAGCCGGTCCTTGAGCCGCTCCGAGCGCAACTACACAGTGACCGAACAAGAGTGCCTGGCGGTCATCTTCGCAGTGCAACGGATTTGTTCGTATCTCTACTGGCACCCCTTCACTGTGATAATGGATCATCATTCCCTATGCTGGCTTGTAAATCTGCGGGATCCCTCAGGACGACTAGCGCGCTGGGCCCTCCGCCTACAGGAATACGATTTCGTTATTTGCTACAAAAGTGGCCGGCGACATGCTGACGCTGATTGTCTCTCTCGGATGCCACTTCCAACAACTGAATGCGATGCGGACAACTTTGACGAATACATCACTTTTGTGTCCCCGGAATTTCCGGATATGGGTACCGTCATATCCGAGCAGCACAAGGACGAGAGCTTACAACCGCTCTTCGCGGCAGCACAGGAGTCACCTGCAGGCAGTCGCTTTCGCCTACGCGATGGTGGCGCGCTGTATAAGAAGAGCTACTCGACCACCGGTGCACGCTACCTTTTAGTTGTCCCCAAGAACCTTCGCAGCCAAGTATTATACGTCATGCACGATGACCCAACTTCCGGCCATCTTGGTTCCACACGTACGCTCTACCGTGCTCAAGAAAATTTTTATTGGCCTAAGATGCGGAAGGATATCGAACGGTACGTCGCCAGCTGCTCTCAGTGCCAGCGCTACAAGCGTCCTCCACAAGCGCCACACGGCCTGCTTCAACCAGTCCCCCCTTCTAGCGTCCCCCTTGAGCAAGTTGGCATAGATCTCCTGGGCCCTTTATCGCTATCCTCTAAGGGCAATCGTTGGGTTATCGTTTGCGTAGATCACCTTACCCTCTATTGTGAGACCGCCGCGGTGCCATCGGCAACAGCTACAGAGGTTTCTATCTTCTTGCTGGCTCACGTTATACTCCGACATTGACCTCCTCGCATAGTAATCAGCGATCGTGGCCGATAGTTTACCGTGGACGTAGTTGAAGAAACCCTTCGTCTGTGTTCATGTAGCTTCCGCCATTCTACGCCCTACCATCCACAAACAAATGGTCTGGTCGAGCGCACAAACAGAACGCTTGCCAACATGCTGTCCATGCACGTCGATTAGCACCCAAGAATTAGGACCGTATCTTGCCTTTCATACCTATGCCTTCGACACTGCGAGACACGAGACTACTGGCTACTCGCCATTTTTTCTTCTTTATGCTCGTCCGCCGCGCTACACCCGCGACATCGTATTGCCCTACTTCGCTCATGACAACGAATCAAATGATGAGATCCTCTGTCGAGCAGAAGAAGCGCGACGCCTCCCTAGGCTACGCACTCTGGCGTCGCAGGACCGGTCCAAGATGCGCTGTGATGGGCGTCACCGCCACGTTTACTTCGATCCTGGTGACCTTGTGTCGCTTGGATGCCATTGCGGAAGCATGGCTTGTGCCAGAAGTTTCTCGCCCGCTACGTCGGTCCCTACGTTATTCTGGAGCGACTCAGCGGAGTAAGCTATCGCATTGCGCGTCTCACGAGCAGTGGACGACGCTCGGCCAAGGCTGAAGTGATACACGTCGCGCGTCTGAGGCGTTGCAATCCTCGAGATGACTGACTCGCCTGGCGGGCTTCGTCTGGCAGCAGGGAAATGTCTCGAGCTTTTGCGATGAACAACGGATGCCGCGCTGACAATCAAGTGGAAGAAAGGGTGGAAGAGAAAAACGACGTTAGCCAAGCTGCCTCGGGACCACTCTTGAAACGCTCTCATCAACCAGATTCACAGATTCAGTTTGATTCTGCGTTACACACATCGTGTGTAACAACATATATATATATATATATATATATATATATATATATATATATATATAGCTCTCTATATATAGTAGTAGTAGTAGTAGACCTTTATTCAGCCAAATATTACAGGCCGAGCATATCAATCGCCTGGGCGGCAAGTCTACGCTGTTCTTCTTCCCCTTCAGCGCCAAGCCAGTCGAGCCAGGTGGTGATGGAAAGGGAAGGGGGAGGATATGAATGCGATTGCTGAGCAGCGGGGCAGTGGAAAAGGCAATGAGCTAGGTCCGCATATGTAGAGGGGCAGTTGGGACAGCTGGGGTCGACTCGATAACGATAAAGAAACAGACGGGAGGGGGTGATCAATGCATTCATTTGGATATGCCGCAGAAGGCGAGCCTCCGGCACAGTGAGTGATGGATGAGGGGGAGGGTAGAGGCGCTTGTCGAGACGGAGCTGGAGGTAGACTTCCTTGATGGTGCGGCGCAGGGAGAGTCTCCCACCGTCCTCCGAGAGCTTGGGCCAGGGGATCAACGGTGTCCGGTTAGAAGCGTCACGGGCGAGCTGATGGGCCAGCTCATTGCCGTTAATCCCTGAATGCCCAGGGACCCAGCGAAGGAAAACGGTGGAAGGCTGCAGCGCAGAGACCGCTCGTTCGACCTCCTGTTGGAGTGAATGGGGTAGTGTGCGGTTCTGTATGTGGTGGATGGCGGCTTGGGAATCGGAGTATATTGTGTACTCTGGGAGAGAGGGAAGGGATGCAAATGATTGTAGGGCATGGGCAATGGCAAGGACCTCGAGAGAGAGTGCATCCGGAGGGTGTAGGAACAGCCCGCTGGTGTGGGTTTCAGGTGCTGGGAGGTGGGGATGGTAGATAGCGTAGCCGCAGGAACCTCGAGGCGCCACGAAAGAGGCATCCGTGTAGGCTACTCCTTGGGTAGTAAAGGGGGGGACATGGTGCTGCGCTGCCGCGTGACGACGACCGGCATGCAAGACGGGAGACATATTGGACGGGAGGGGGAGGATACGAAGGTTGGGAGCCGGGGTGGATATAGGAGAGGTAAATGTGGAAACGGGAATGGGGGATATACCTGCCTGGGTCAGTAACCACTGACCCTGACGGGTAAGGGAAAGCCGGGCAACCTGGGAGTCACGGTGGAGAGAAAGAAGAGAACGGAGAGGATGGAAGAGGCCTGTGGCATAGACCTTAGCAGTGGAGATAGTAATAGGGAGATTGAGAGCTGCCTTGTAGAGGCCTAAGAGGGCGGTTTCAAGGGTGTTAAGTTGAGTGTTCGTGAAGGAAACGTAAGGTACAAAGTACAGGATCTTGTTGAGGGCGAGCGCATGGGCGACGCGACACGCATGAGCCTCGTGGAGGCCTGAGCGCCGAGTGACCACACGCCGCAGGAGGTGAGTTACTGAGTGGCAGGTCGTTACAGCGTGGTGGAGGGCATGCGCATTCTTGGCTGCATGCAAAGGGAAGCCAAGAACTTTGCATTGGGAGACGATAGGAATGGGAGAGCCAGAAAGATGGAGGCAGATGAGGGCGTTGTGGGAGCGCTGATATGCGGAGTGGTTGAGAAGGAGAAGCTCGGATTTCTCCGGAGCAGGTGACAGGCCAGCTGTGGTGAGAAAGGAGCCGATGAGATCTAGCCCATGTTGCAGGGTGTCCTGTACGTGGCCGGGAGAGCCAGACGAACACCAGAGAGTGATGTCGTCGGCATAAAAGATGTGGTGGAGGTCAGGAATTTGGGCTAGCTGGGAGGCGAGAGGGGTCATAGCAATACTGAAAAGGGTAGGAGAGAGAACAGCACCTTGAGGAGTGCCACGGGTGAGGACGTGGGGGTCGGACAGGTGAGTGTCAACTCGAAAGCGAGCCACTCGGTTAGAGAGGAAGGAGCGGATATAAGAGTACAAGCGGTTGCCGCATCCCAGGGAGGAAAGTTGAGACAGGATGTGATCGTGGCACACACCGTCGAAGGCCTTGTGGACATCAACAGTCACAAGAGCGTGGATCTGGCTGGGAGTGGGCGAGAAGAAGGTATGCTGGAGGATCAGGAACATGTCCTGTGCACAGACGCGTCGTCGGAAGCCGATAAGAGAATGGGGGAAGAACTCTCTCACCTCAAGAAAATCAGAGAGGCGAGTCAGCCATTCGCTCAAGGGTCTTGCCAACGCACGACGTCAGGGAGATAGGGCGAAGGTTAGAGAGGGAGGGAGGTTTGCCCGGCTTTGGAATCATAGAAATGAGGGAGGATGTCCAGGAGCTCGGCAGGCAGCCGCTGTCCCAGGCCTTATTGAAAGTCTGGAGAATGAATTCCTTGGCGTGGTCAGGAAGGTTGCGGAGTGTGGTGTATGTTATGGCGTCCTCACCGGGAGCGGAGCGAGAAGCATTAGAAGCCAGGGCAGCCTCGAGCTCCCGGAGAGTGAAAGGGTGGTCCAGGTCTGGGTTAGGATCGCCCGAGTAGGCTGGGTAGGAAGGTGTAAGAGGGGGCGGGAGATACAGAGAGGCGAGCTTGTCAAAGACCTCGGAGGGAGTCCCCTGAGTGAGGGCTTTGGCTAAAGTGGGAGCAAGGGCAGGCTTAGTACCTAAGAGAGATTTAAAAAGAGACCATGTGGATCGCGAGTGCAATGCGGGGTCGAGGCCATCGCAGAGCGTACTCCAACGAGCATACTCGAGGGATGCTCCGTGGGCGACTATCTCGGCCCGCAGAGCAGCAATCCGGGAGGAAAGTTGGGCATTTTGGGGTTGGGAGCGGAAGGAGCGTTGGAGACGTTTACGGCGACGCCATAAACGGAGAAAGTGGGGATCCGGGTCTGGGATCGGGTGACGTGAGCGAACGCGACGGCTACTGGCCGACACCGCTGCGGAGATGCACGACGTCCAGTCATCGTAAGATTCAAAGGACACGGAAAGAAGATTAGTGCGAAATGCCTGCCAGTCAGTGTGAGTGACTTGGTGCCAGCGAGGGATGTGGGAAAGAGAGGTGGTAATATGAATGAGAAAGTGGTCGCTGAGAAGGGTTTCGGCTGTGACCTGCCAGTGAAAGGAAAGGGCGCCCCGAGAGAAGGTAAGGTCGGGTGTCGTGGAGCGCTGTGAGAAAGTGCCCGCTCGAGTAGGGGAGCCAGGATTATTAAGAAGAGTGAGGTGGCGTTCCTGGGCAAGACGATGGAGAAGGCGGCCGGGTTTGAGGGTCTGGGGGTAGCCCCAGAGTGTGTGAGGAGCGTTGAAGTCGCCCCCAAGGAGGAGATGGGTGGTGGATGGAAGAGAATGAAGGAACTTGCCCAGGGCCGTGAATAAAGAGCATGTGACAGGGGGATTGTAGAAAGATATAAGGGCGAGTGAGATGCGGGACGAAGGTTGGTAATAGACCACACCAACTAAATATTTAAGGAAGCTAGAGGGGATGTCAAGTGGCTCGACGAGAACGTCGTTGCGCACATAAACGGACGCAAACGGCGTCCCCGTCGTGGCGTGGTAGGCGCGGTAGCCTGGGACGGTGCGGGCCGTCCGAGTCTACTGGAGAAGGAGAAAATGGGGTAGGGAGGGGCGGGTGAGGAGATACTGATGGAGGGGGGTCTTATTATGGCGAAGGTTTCGGCAGTTCCACTGCACAATCTCGAAGTCCGTTCCACGCGCCATCTAAGATAGGGTAGTTGTTGAGGTGTTTGTGGGGGCGCGTCCCTTCTTTTTGGCTGGGGGGAGAGACTCCTGCAGGGAGTGCAGCATAAAGGTGAAGGATTCCAATTGCTTGGATTGCGCTTGGAGGGTGGTGAGAATCTGTATAATCGAAGTTTCTAGTTGAACCAAGCGACTGTGGTGTGCGGTGGTGGTGGTTTCGATCAAGTCAGCCAATGGGGCGACCTGGGCATTGGAGGACGGGGTTATGAGCGTAGAAATGTGCTCATTAAGCTTGGTCAGCTGGGATGTTAGAGAGGAAGTGGTTGTCTGGAGGGTTTGTGTCAATGTGTGGATTTGCTGTTGTAATTAATGGGGGATGCGCTGTTGCTCGCGCTGGTGGCGCTCCAGCATTGTGAGCCGGAGATCGAAGGAGCGGCTCTCGTCAACCAAGGACAGAGAGGGTATAGTTGCGGAAGAAAGGGATGCCGATGCCGAGGACCCTTTCACTGTAGCAGCGTAGGATCCTGGTGGTGATGGGGTCGGAGGTGCGGGGGATTCATGATGAGCGGAGGAGGAGGCGGAGGAAGGGGTGGCCTGCGTGGCCCGGCGCAGAGCTGTGCGACGGAGAAACGCGGCTTTATTCTCGGCCAGCTCCACCGCTGCTGAGATGGCGGGCCTCCACCTGGCCGCAGACCTGCTGGCAGCCGAGCCTCCTGGGGTACCGGTCGCAGTGGCCAGCGACTCGCGAGCTGCTCTCCAGGCTGTGTGCCTCCCGGAGAGGGCTGGCTTCAGTGCAGCCCTCCTGGTGACGAAGCTTCACGCCCTCCGTGCCAGTGGTACTGATGTCTCTTTGCACTGGGTACCTGCTCACGTGGGGATCCCGGGCAATGAAGAGGCAGATGCCTTGGCCAAGGAGGCACACGGCACGGACACGGCACCCAGCCAGGCGGTCGTGTCATCGGACTACTCCAGGAGCACCTTGCAACGACTGCTGCTGAGCTGCCACCCCGACGCACGCGTGGCAAAGCGGAGCCCTCCGACACGGCTGCCTGACAGGGGACTGACCAGAAGGGAGAGATCCCTCCTACTACGCCTTCGGATTGGCTGCTGTTGGACAGCCGCCCGAAGCTTCCGCCTGGGAAGAGCAGACTCCCCAGCCTGCTCTATGTGCGGGGCAGACGAAACACTGGAGCACCTCCTATGTTCCTGCCCCGCACTCGACCAACACCGCAACACCATGGTGGCTCAACTCCGCCGCATGGGCCTACCTTCTGGTACCAGCACGGACCTGCTGCATCCAGCCCGCAATCCCAGCCAAGTGTTCAAGGTGGTCCTCGGCTACCTTGCGGACACTATGCTGGCTGACCGGCTGTAGGGACACCCTGCCCGAGACGAGGACGACTGCCCTCTCCCTTCCACCCTTCTCCCACTATTTCCTTCTTTCTCCCCCCATTCCCCTCCCCTCAGATGCTGAGCCGTGCTCCCTATAAGGGCTGCAGAAATATGCATCTTTTCCCACCCCGAACCTCTACTACTATTCTACGCGGCTTTAGCACATTCGCGTTGCTTAGCAAGGAGGAAAGGGCAGGTGGGCTCGAGAGAGGAATGAGTGTTTACTTGGCAGTGAATGCACCAGGGTTGGGCGCATACTCTATATATATATATATATATATATATATATATATATATATATATATATATATATATATACTCTCTACTATATAAACTCATACTATATAAACTATATATATATATATATATATATACTACATAAACTCTCATCAACCAGATGAATCTGGTTAATGAGAGTTTCGAGCGCGGTCCCGAGGCATCTTGGCTCACGTCGTTCTCTTTCTTCCGTGCGGTTGTCTGCGCGGCAGCCGCGGTCCATGGCAAGAGCTCGTGACATTTCCCCGCTGGCAGACGAAGCCCGCCGGGCGAGTCAGTCATCTCGTGGATTGTAACGCCTGAGACGCGCCACGTGTGTCACTTCAGCCTCGGAATAATAATGCTCTGAATAAAAAAAATGGAAAAAAAATCACAGCATACCCACGGGGTGAATGATGATGAGTGGGCGAAGCTCCGGATGGAATCATCGGATCTCCCGCTTAATGGGACGCTAGCACAAACGCGTTAGAAACGTGCAGTACTCTCTAGTAAGGGGGAGCGGCCACAGCGTCTTACGCAGCCATTTACACATGCCGGAACGTGCACCGCGTTTGCCGACGCCATCACATGACTGCTGAGAGAGTATACCCCCCCGTATTCATAAACGCTCCTCGACTTGAACTTGACTTGCCACCGCTTTGGGCAGCGCGTTCGAAACACGTTGAAGGTAAGGCGGAGAGGCCACAGCGTCTTACACCAGCTTCTTACACGGGCCGTAACGCGCTAGCACAAACGCGTTAGAAACGCGCTAGAAACGCGACCTTTCGTTACTGTTGGGTATTTATTGCCATCGTGGTGCGTGTGTCCATGTCCGCTTCGTGGCGTAGTGGGCTAACGCCGCGCGCTCGGAAGCGACGGGTCCCTGGTTCGATTCCGCGCTACGGACACAACTTCGGAATATTTTTCTCATTTTTCCCATACTGGTTACACACTACTGGTTACACACTACTACTACGACGACGGGGACGAACGGGTGCCGCTATAAGGAGCTTCGCCCTTAAAAGATGGAGACTACATTGGCTTCACGCTACTCTGTGACAACACTGCAGGTACAGCTGTATTGACAGTCACACTGGTTAGTGCAGTGTCGAAACCATTCAGTAAAAGTAGAATGAAGGCCAACTGACGGTTGACCTACCTTACTGTAAAAACATTTAAATAAATAATGCGCAATCAAACAACACAATACACGCAAAAGTAATTTAAAGTTCACCATCATTTGCGAACAGGCCTTTTACGTTTTACACAAGAACATTGAAACGAATCACACAATACAAAATTTATTAACCTTGAAATTGAAAGTTTCGTTTGGCTAATGTGTAAAGGTGACAATTTCTTGCACGCAAAAATGCATGCGGTGCCTGTCAGAATTTTGAACCGCAATAAAAGTTCAATTTTCATGAAATGGTGCATATGTATGCTTACGAGCTACTGGTTATTTTGTTTCACTCCCTTGTGGCTTCTCTTGAAACAGCATTGTAAATAGCTTTTGCTCTTTACTGTCATCATTGTACAAAAGAGGCCTTAGCTGCAGGTGGCCATTACCTTCGGCAACCGCACTTGTTTGCTGTTTGCCGTTGGCATTATTTGCATTGCCTTCATGCCTAATGATGGACTGGACACAGTTGCATGAGCTAAATGCGGGACCATTAGCACTTCTTTACCGATTTGGAAGGTAAACGAACGGTGTTTAGGTGACTTTTATGCGATTTTTTGTAGTTTCGCTTATTTTTCGTCTGTGGTCGCAGCCTAGCTGCGAGTGTTATTTACGCGATTGTGTTTTAATACAGTGCATGATGAATATAGTATCGCAAACGCATATCGAGTCGGTAATGGAATTGTACAGCTTCCGTCACAGTATCAAAGCCAGTACCATATTCAAGTTGAAAAGAGGCAAAAGGAAAACAAATGCTGCTAACAAACCTAAAGAAACTTGCAATCTGAAACAGCTTCCGTCAAAAATTGCATGAACGCGGCAATCCGAAACGTTAACTGACGTCCGTGTCATTCAAAGTGTGCAACATGATGATCGCCAGCAAAGTAGAAACCCTTCAATCACCTACCGAACCGAAATAAAGCGGTGTCCCTGCTGCCGTTCTTGCAAATACGATCCCAAGTTTTCCGCCCGAAAACTCGTATCCAAGCGAACAGCACGTACCAACCACTGCCACCCCTGCCGAAAGTTTCAAAATCTGCAAAAAAAGCGTGAAGCGGCCCCGTTGCATGCGGCACCACCTGCGCTACCGGCGCTGCGCTTGAATAAAGCTGCCTAATCTTTTCTGATGCTTATATATTTTCAATTGAAAACAACTTTAATGCACACCTATGTTTTTTTAACAGCACACATTTTATTTTTTAGATGCTTTTTATGTACATTTTCAATACCGCGCCCCCATTGCAAGCTGCAAGTTGCAGCATGATATCAATACCAAGGAGGTTTAACAAATTTTCAGCCTCCTTCATCAACACACCATTTTAGCAGAGCGTTGCTTACGCTACGCTCCGCTAACATTTCACGCACACCGCTGGTTGCATGAACTGCGTTCATTTGGCTTGTTTGACAAGCGCGTCACCCTAAGACACCGGCCATGCGCGCTCAGCGTGGCTATAAAACGACAAAGCAATCAGTAGAAGCACCCTAACGCTCTGCTGAAATGGCTTCGTAGTGGAGCGTGGGCAGCGTTCTCCGTTTCGCTGCCGATATGACCGTTGTGCGCACGCGCATTAGCGCTCCCGCTAGCGTTCCGCAGAGCGGCTCTGCGCGAATCGTTAGGACACGACGGTCTGAGCGGAGCGGACCATGAACGCTCTTCTAAAACTCTCTAATGTAGCGCCAGATTTGAACCGGCGAACATGAGTGCTTCGATACGCGCGTAGGAAATCTGTGAAGAATCGGCTTCCATGCCGGCTTCCATGCATTTGTGGTGCTGATTATGCTACAAGGGGTTTCATGTGCTCTATCAACGCAATTATCTCCTCACATTTCCCGTAGCATGCCGGCAACTTCCACGTTAACAAAATTAACCGTGTTGCCCCCCCCCCCCCAGTTCACTCATGTATTGGCCACCCACGCCCCCCTCTCCTCCCTCCAATTCGTTGAGGCTGCCCTAGATCCTCGATGGGAATGCCTTCGAAATTTTCTCACTTTTCTTAATTATTTTCCCAATGGCTAGAAGCGTATGGCTTGGGCATCAAGTGCTAGCCATCTTGAAGATGCGAAACTACAGCTTGACACAGCGCTAGCTGCTTTTAGCTTGCTCAAGCTGTATCAAGCTAGCTAGTAGCCAACTTGTGCTTCCTGGGAGGAGGTGTCGGAAGCCAAACATTGTGTCAGGCATGAGTCCTGAGTCTTCGATGTATGTGGTGAGGCGATCGTGAACCATGTGTTCGAGGAGCTTTCCAGTGCATGAAGTAAGGGATACGGGACGTAGGTGGCTGATTTGTTGTGGCTTGTTGGGTTTTCGGATCATAATGACTTCTGCGTGCTTCCATTCTGCCGGGAGCTCGTCTTTTTCGCAGCAGTTATTCATGTAGTCGAGGAGGCCATTTAGGGCCTTGTCTGGAAGGTTTCGTAGGATCCTATTGGTCACCTTGCCATTTCCCGGGGAGAGAGAGGAAAAACTTTATTTTCATGTTGGATGGTGTGTGAAAAGGCCCTCAGTCCGGGGCCTCGCTTGCGGCATTCTTCAGTGCAGCACCGATAAACGCCGCAAGGTACCGTTGGTCGTCGGTGTTGGTGGCTTCTGTCAGTCACCCGGCATGGGGTTTAAGAGAAAGATTTGTAGGAGCAGGCAGGGGAAGTGGGAGTAGTGCACAAGACCGGAGGATATGGGATGTGTTCGGGTGTTCGCCACAGTGTCGGCACGGTGGGGGATCCTCAGGTAAGAGCCCGCGGAGGAGGTGCATTCGTGCTGGCGTAGGGAGTGTTTCACTCTGGGCCTGACGGATAAGTACACCCTGATCACGGGTGAGCTCTTTGCTAAGCTTAGGAAACTTTGGCCTTGCCTCTTCATAAGGCCGCAGAAGCAGAGGAGCCCACCTTGTCGCCTGGGCTGGTTGCGGAATGTCGGGCGCCTGGTTCAGAGTCTCGCAGGCGAGCCTGATTAGTTCTTTCATTTCCCGGCATCCCGTCGTGGCCAGGTATCCAGATTATTTCTAAAGACCCCTGTAGGTGCTCTTGCATAAGTGTGGAAATATGCGCCGGGACATCGTTGTGCAACAATTTTCTGCAAGCCGCCCTGGAGTCGGTAAATATGATTCGTGAGTAGGTTCAGTTGCTATAGGGGCATATGTTTGATCGCGATTGCGATGGCCGTCAGCTCCGCTAAGGTCGGATCTGTCTCTGGGAGTACCACCGTCTGTATAGTTTGGAGGTTCTTATTCACGACTGCTATAGCGGAGCCCTGTGCCCCAACGCTGGCATCAGCGTAGAAGTGGATGCCGTCAGTGTGTCTTGCCGTATACTTGTTGAAGTAGGCAACTCGCTGGCGTCGCCTCTCCTTGTCTCGTTCGGGATTCATGTGGCGTGGCAGTGGAGCTATGGTAAGGAGCTCACATTGTTTCGGTGGAGATGTGTTCGGGTCAATTTGGCAATGGCGGCGTGGAGTTATAAAGCGTGTCGAGGGTGAGGTTTGGTTCGCCTTTGTACGGTCGGGGATCGGTGACCATAGGGGCATTGTTTCCGACAAGTTTACACTCGATTTCTTCCAAAATTTTTTTCTCAGTTCCTCGATTGGAGTGAATAATTTTCTTGAAGTCATGTCTTTGCAGGATCTTGGTTTTGGTGGTAGCTAGAAGGGCTCGCAGTATATGCCAGGTCGTTGTGCTGAGTGTGCCTCGAAGTTGGTCGCACAGCTTATGCCAGTTCTGACTGCTGAGTTGATCTCCGTATTCTTCTGCTTGCTTTGTTATGTGAGTGATTTGTTTCTGCAGTTTGAGGTTATGTTTCATCTTTTTTATTGCGATAGCAATTACATGGACACTCCAAAGCAGACTTCTGCCGTCGGCGTCGCCGTCGCCATCGCCGTGAGGTTCCGTATGACGTCAATGGAGATGAAATCGTCGCCGCGTGCCGCCGAACGCTGTATGTGCGAGTGAAAGGGCGCGAGGGGCGCGCTTTCACGGGGAGTGAACCCACGGCGGAGAACAAACGCGCGTTCTGCGCCGTGCTGCAGAAGTAGGCGTCTCTTTCCTCCTTTACAATCACCAGATATGTAGAGAAAACGCGCCTTCTTCCGACGCGCGAAAGGCCGTGGGGGGGGGGGGGGGAGGGGGAGGGAAGGGAGGCGACGTTTAGCTGCGGCACCAAGTGCCTATTTATATCACAGGCTCCGGCAACAGTCACCAACGACGCATGCATTTTGTGCGAACGCGGTCAAAACGCCGAAAGCGTCGACAACAGTTCTGCGTGTTGCCGGTGCTGCTGCATGTCTAAGTTTATACAGCTGATAAAGCTACTATCATTAATCCGTATAGCTCTCTACAAATTTGCTATCGCAATTGATGCTTCGCCTTTCAGGTGAAACTGCGACAACTTTTTTCACCACCTCAGTAGTCTTCTTCTGGCATCCCAAAGATGTAGGAGGTGAGGGTCTACTGCCGGCGTGTCAATTGTGAGTGGGATGACTTTAGTGTGCTTCTCTGCCGTCTAGGCCACTTCAATGAGCCACTCTTGAATATTTTTGATGCTTTCTTGTACATCATGTTCTCGGAAGGCCTTCCACTCCGTCAGCCTTGCCACTGCGGTTCTTTCGGCTTCTTATTGTGCAGGATTTCAAGCTGAAGGATGTGGAGATCGCTACGGAGATTTTCTTCCAGTCGTGTCCATTCGGCCTTGGAGATTCCTGTTGTAAAGGTAAAGTCAGGATTTGTATCCCTGGATACACTGCTGCCTATTCGAGTCGTTAGTTTAGGATCAATCCAGAGGGTGAGGTGAGTCTGTTGCGCCGAATCGTGCACTCGCGCTCCTTTCTTGGTCGTGCCCCCCACACCCCATGCTGTGTGGGGGGCATTAAAATCCCCCATTATTACGGGTTTATGTCCTTTAGAGAGTCTTCTAGCTTCCGTGATGAAGTTTATTAAGTCGGATAACGGATCCCTGGGTTGACTATATAAGCATACGAAGTATTGACTTTGGTGTGTCTTCATATGAGGTTGCACTTATACTAGGGTGTGTTTTACCATTGTTCCCAGGATTGTGTGATCTTGCGTGGTGAGATTTTTCACAGCATAAGCAGTTATGGGCTCATTATAATAGCTCTTTCGGGTCGCGATGATGCCTCCGCCGGCGTCCGCCGTGTAACCACTATCGCCGGAAACGCGAAAAAAGTACCCGATTCCCACCGGGATCGAACCCGCGCCCGCTACGTAGAAGCCAGATACTCTACCACTGATCCACGCAAGCGCTTGCTGTTAGGCCTCTGAAAATACCCATATATACGGCAAGCACGCAGGGGGATACGACTCGAGCCTCCGCCAGTATGGTGGCGCCATCTAGGTAAGATCCCTGCAAACGCAGCGTTCGCAGGCGCAGACGACGATATGCGATTCAGACGAGGTGCGCAATCAACGGGCTCCCGAGCTGCCGAGCCTCCGCCAGTATGGTAACGCCATCTAGTTAAGGTGCCTGCAAAGGCGGCGCGCCCGACATGTAAGTCGCAGTTCTAAGGCTTGGTCGGGCTCAGCAGACTGCTGTCCAGAGAGCATAACAAGCCGCAGCTCGCCGTCGACGCCGGGCGGACAGTTCAGATCGTTCTCAACAAAACGAGGCGAACAGACTGCCGCGAAGACGCTGTTGTGCGTGGTGCCCAAATTGGAGCTACTTTTGAGCCGCTCCACCAGCTTACGCTGTGCTTGTACTGCGTGTGCCGCGCAGGCCTTTGACTTTTTTCTTAGTCAGGATAACTGTTCTCTGAGATCCGGTGTGTGTATCATATCCCTGTATGCGCAAATTGGTGTGATAAGTTTCTTCGATAGCGATGATATCTGGTTGTTCCTGTTTGGTCAGTTCCTGGAGGTTTGTTCTTTTGGTTCCGATAGAGCGGCAGTTTCATTGCCACAGTTTCATTGCGAGTTGTGGGGATCTCTTGGTATTACTCGCCATCTTGTTTGATATTCTTGTTTTCGCCCCGGGTCATGGATTTGGATCTGGCTGCGTTGCGGAGGCCCTGACGTGCTTTCTTGCGAGCCGTGTCGGTGTTGTTGAGTGGCTTTTCTACTGCGGCTTTCGTTACATGGTTCTGCTTGGCATAGGACATGAAGTTGCAGAGGTGTTGGAGGGCAGCATGGATAGGGGCCAGCTGAGCGGTGATGCGTTGCTGGAGCTATTGTGCTACCTCCTTTGCAAAAGTGATCATGGCCTCCTGCATCTGCTTTTACACCTCCATTGTTACAATTTCCTTGATTCCTTCTTCCGTAAGGGGCGATGGAATGATTGGCATTCATTGAGGTTTCGAGGCTTGATTGGCGGTGTCTTGTTCTTTGCACCTCTGTATGAGCTTGTCAATGAGGGCTTGCTGATTTTGGAGTTGTGCTCGCAGATCTCGTTCAGTTTCTGTGGGTTCTTGTGCTCGGGTTCTTGCTGCTCACACATTTCCTCCTGCAGCGTCTGCATAAGCGACTCGCTTTTGTGGGTTGCGGGTACGGGATCCAGACCGTGATCTTGACCGAGGTCTTTCGTTTGCTTGACCGCCTGTTGATTTGGAATCCCTTCTGGATCTTCGTATACTATGTAGTGAGGTACTGCTTCATTCACATAGTGCCGGGAAGTCGGAGTCTGAATTCGAGTTCCATCTGCGTTGCTGCTCTCGGATCTTGTTTTCCCATTGCAGTCTGATCTTGTACGGTGGTGAATGTGGTTTGAGTTTATGACGGCACTCTTTTCCTGCTGCCTAATGGGGTTGTGAACAGATTTTGCAACGTGTTAGTTAAATTAAATTAAATTATGGGGTTTAAGAGCCAAAATCACGATATGATTATGAGGCACGCCGTAGTGCAGGACTCCAGAATAATTTTGACCACCTGGGGTTCTTTAACGTGCACCTAAATCTAAGTACACGTAAATCTAAGTACACGGGCGTTTTCACATTTCGCCGCCATCGAAATGCGGCCGCCCTGGCCGGCATTTGATCCCGCGACCTCGTGCTTAGCAGCCCAACATCATAGTCACTATAAGCAACCACAGCAGTGTTAACACGTGTGATACAAGTGTTAAATCACGTGTTAAATCCACGCTAACGTAAAGCATAGTAATTCACACAAATGAAGCGCTAAAGTTGCCAAAGATTTCAAAAAACTTGTAATAAATCAAATCAATACCATATGAGCAAGATGTTTCTAATGCTCCTAGAGTTTTGCTTTGTGGCTGTCCATTATTATCACACATTGGTCACTTCGCGATTCAGGGAGCTGACACACAGTTCTGCAGGCTGATGCACCCGCAGAAAGTGCAGCTTGTTCCTAATGATGCTTGACCTCGGGTTTGGCCCCTGTAATTAGAAGACAAAAGATTAACAAATATGTTACAGTGAACCTTTCTTATAAAGATACGGGATATGACGATTTATTGTATATCACAAAATGACGTTCCCCTGAAATCCCCGAAGATATCCATGTTTTTATAATCTCGTTTTAACTAAGTACAATTATCTTACCAGTAGATACACCAAACTTGAATTGTCTCCGAAAGAAGAAATGCCCGACCCTTGCAGGCCCAATACATCGCTTTCCGCGGTGTACAGCACACATTCAGTCCCGATGTTTAAACTTTAGGGTATTTGCGTTGAATGCACCGCCGAACACTGGTGAATGTCACCACTACGCGTAGCTGCGTAAGAGCAGAGGCGCATTATAGACATCGCAATTTCTCTCACTGCGGCACCGCGCAGGCTAGTTAGTGCAGCTAAGCGTATCTTCTGAGATTACGCCGGTGCAATTTCAAAGGCCCCGCCTCCCTGTGTGTGTGCCATGTGTTGCCCGAACACGACGAACATTGTTGGCGTCGCAGCGTGAAACCTATTCAGCCACGTCGCCGTTTCGTCGATTTCGGATGCTAGAGACTAGCCAACTGAAAGCGGTAACGAAATATCCTCACATTGAAACAGAAGGCAGCTATCGTAAAGGCAATTATCGTGTCAGATACTAAGAAGTCGTCGGTTGAGGACGCCGAAGTTTCTTTTGTTGTTTTATTAAAACTTCAGCTAGCACGTTGCCATATAGCGGTTCCACTGGCCGAAAGGCCGTCTTCTATGCCAGTTCATATTTGTGCGCGATATTGCGCATATATTGCAGTGAAGGGAAGCAATGAATATAATAATGTAATTTAGGCTCCCCCTTCAACTTCGCTATAAAGAGATTTTATTCCATATCAGATAAGAGCTCCTACTGACTTGCACGGAAGCCTTGTTTGCAATCAGTAACTGTTAGAAATCCGACCTAGGCATCTAGCGTATGCACACAGAATAATGCCATCGCTGTGATTCGGCCTTTTCTGAAGTCTTAGTAGCAAGCACCCGAGATACTGCCGTGAAATACAGATTATTTCTTGGTGATAATGAAAGCCTTATCCAAGAAGGCCAGTGCCATGATTAGAGGCTCCCACGTCCTCCGCAAGTACGTCGCAAGCGACATTTTTCATTTTCACATAATACACATGCTGCTTCAAGGCCTTTTTCGAAATTGCATCTTTTGTTGATATAAAGGTAGTCACAGTTTGCGCAGGGCATACCTATACCACGCAGAAAAACCATTCTACAGCATGTCCTTCACATGTACCAGTTCATGCTGCAACCTGCAGGCAGGAATTACATACAGGGTGTTTCACATAACTTGAGCCAAACATTAAAAATATCAAATGCCACGTAGCTGGAGCGAACCAAGGTAATGTTGTTTGCCGTCGCTTGGAGATACTCTGATTAATTTTTGCATTCCGCCTAATTACATAATTAGTCTTAATTACCTAATCAGCCTCTCAATTATTATAGTTATATGAAAATGTTAATGAGAAAATTGTAGAGCAGCATGAAAGACTCCCAATACAGCTTTCTGTTGCTCAATACGTGCTACATCAATCAATCAATCAAATCAATTTTATTCTCCAGTTTGCATGCTGGATAGTCATTTTGGGCGAAAAGCTACATACGTGCGTATGTAGCCATGACGTGAACCAAAAGACCAGACAAGGCAGTCGGATAACAAAAAATGTATGCACATGTACGATAATTTACATATAATCCCATTGAATGCTGAAATTCCTAATGAGCGAAATAACATGAAAGGAAAGGTAAGCATAATTTCCATCACGGCGAGTTACCAAAATGAGAAAAAGTTTTAACAGAACGAATTTTATACATTACTATAACAATACTAGCTATACTGCGTGACTCGAGGCACTTTGCGTGTATTCGCGGGCTCCTTTCACGCTCGGAAAAACACCTTTATGTAGCACGTATTGAGCAACAGAAAGCTGAATCGGGAGTTTTCAAGCTGAATAATTAATTAAGACTATCTAATTAGGCGGAATGCAATAAATAATCTGATTATTTTCAGGCGACGGCAAACAGCATTACCTTGGTTCTGTCCAGTTGTAGTTGTAATATGTAGCATATGCATATTATTGCGATAGCAATTATATGGACACTTCAACCGGATTTCTGCCGTCGGCGTCGCCGTCGCCGTGAGGTTCTGTATAGATAAAATCTTCACCGCGCGCCGTATGCCCGAGCGGAAGCGTGCTGGGACGTGCGCTATCACGGAGAGCGAACGCGCTCAATCTCCCACGCGCAAGCAACGAAGCAGGAAGCCAGCGCCGGAGGGAGCGGGGGGGGGGGGGCACTTCTACTGTGCCAACAACCGCGCTCGTCGCTCGACCGCACGGTCTCTTATCTCTCCCACGCGCAAGCAAGGAAGCGGGAAGCCAGCGCCTGAGGGAGCGGGGAGGGGGGGGGGGGCGCCCTTTTCCTCTGCCAACAACCGCGCTCGTCGCTCGCCGCACCGTCTCTTATCTCCACACGGCTCTAACCTTTATGCACTATGCGTTCGCCGCTCAGTTTCTGTTGAAGCGATAGACCGCACGTACCTTCGCCCGCTGCTGCGGCGTATATACGCGCTTGCTGCCAGCGTTTTGACAGTCGTTGTCTGCAGTCATTCAGTGTGATCTATTCATGTTTGTTTGTGCGCGCTCACACCATACTTGTCCATTCAGTTAGTAATAGTCGGGCCACATTTTCCAACGCACGCTACACATGTAATGCTGCCCGGATCGGCAGTGCAGCGCTACAGGTGTGTCCCTTCGCACGCGCGCTGCCCACGGGAAGCGCTTCTCATCAACACCACCGTTTCACACGCGCCTTCTCGTGGTCATCGAGTCTCTCTTCATGTCGGTCTACTTACGCCGCAGCACACCTGCTTACTTAATCAGCTCATGTTTACTACAATTCATATTGCTACCAAAGCCGCTCACCTTACTTCGTATGACATTGCTGTGTTGCTATCGCATTCATTGCTTCGCCCTTAGGGCGAAATTGTGACATTTTTTTTTAAAGTTTACATTTAAAGTTAAGGAAAAAATCTACTTATTAATCACTCTTGAGGTATAAATTGGTAGGAATTGTCAGAAACGAAGTGCAGCAGCATAAAAAAATATTAGGCAAGTTCGCACTCGGTCGCCCAAAGCTTAGGCACAGCGAAGCTTACTGGCTGCTACTGTTAGGTATGAACGTGGTTACTGCTAGGTCTTAACCTGGTTTAACTTAACTACGCTTGTAGGAAGGTATTCTCGAGCGATCATTTTCGGAGGTACCTTCCCTTTAACGACATTTTGCGTCACTAGCGCTGGACGCGTGGGCGCCTACGAGCGACAGCTTTCCTAGCATGCCACAAACCTAGGCAGGCTAATCAAGTTTGGTACAGTGCCAAGAACGCCGTCGCTTGCCGACGCCGAACGCTTTGGCGACATTTCGCGTGACTAGCGCTGGATGCATCAGCGCCTAGGAGCGACAGCCTTCCAGGCATGCCACAAACACAGGCAGGCTAACCAAGGTTGACACAGTGCCAAGAACGCTGCTGCTTGCCGACGCCGAACGCGTTAGAGGCTCGCCGCTCGATATCAATCGGCCAGCTTCGCTGTGTCTTGAGCTTTGCGCGGCCTAGTGCAAGCTTACGCTTTCTTTTTCTCCTGGCTCAGCGTGCCGCGGAGAGAAGAGTCAGGGGTCGGGAAGGCAGGAAGCTGGCGAGGAGGAGACCGCGTGCGCATGCACTCGGTCTTCTCCTTTTCCTCCTCCGGGTTGCCGTGGCTACCACGGCTACGCACCACAAATTACGGCTGGCTTAAACAGCTTCGCTGTTAAAAATCGGTCTCATTCGGTCCAAACTTGCAGTTATTGAGGACAAAATACATATGCCGCACATACAGGACACACTTAGAAATTAGTTATTTAAAGGGGCAAACAACATAAGTACACACAATAGGACATTACATCCGTGTGTTGTTCTAAAGGCCAACTTGTTCTGTCATTACTGAAGCCGCAATGACATATTCACCTTCTCCTGTCATCCTCACCTCAGTGGTAAGCTCAACCAATAACTCAACCTACTTAGCGGTAGGTTCAGCCAGCCACGGCCGCTCGATGAAACCAAGGTTTGATAAAACGCACGAGGTGCGGCCTGCAACGTCGCCCCAGAACCGGTGTGAGGAACCTAGTTCTCCGCGCCACCGCAGTGGCGCTACTTCCTTTGGACAGGAACTTCCTTTGGAGTTGAAGCTAACTCGTTGACCAATACCATACGTGTGTACGTGTCGTGCTCCGTCGTGCTCCGCGTTTTCGAGCCATGAGTGATTGTGTGTGATGTGTCGGCGATGTGGTGAGGCCCTCATCGAGAACGTTGCGGTTCCTCGTTTCCGATAAGAGGTGGCGCTAGCTACTCGATCGAGGCGATCGATTCTTATTTGGTTGATAGAAGTGTTAGAGTACCCGAGCTATCTATATATATATATATTGTTTTTCATGCTTTTTTTAGTTTCTTGGTTACTTTGGTAGGACGTTAGTAGGCAGCGAATAGTTCAATATTTTTAAATTTTTTTTTTTGGAAGTGGGTTGTGGCGCACGTGTTGCATGGTGAAAGCAGTGTAAAGCGGCAGTTTTAAACCGCGTTAGGGAAGCTAGCGGAGGTAGCCGGATAGCGAGTTTGCCGTACGGCTTACCGTGGGGCTTTGTTCAGATATTTTGGTGGGCTTTCTCGTTAGGTGGACGGGTGGGCAATGGTGCGGCAGGCTAGGAAGGACAGGGGTGATGACGAGCTGGTGCAGTGCGAGGAGTGCAAACGTTGGTGTTATTTGGACGAGACGCACTTCGCCAGTTTAGCCGACGCTGAGGAGGCTAGCTTCGCGTGCAGGTCGTGTGAAGGATTTAAGGGAGCTGTGCGGCGGATGGAAGGGGAATGAATGGGCAGCCAGTGTGGAAGAGCTCAAAGGGGAGCTGAAGGTGGAGCGAGAGCGGCGAATTGAGCTCGAAACTCGGATCGGCGAGTTGCTTCACAGGGAGGGGGCCGAGGCCGTCCTGGTAAAGCGAATAGCTGGCGAGCTACAAGAAGAACGGGAAAAGCGGGCCGTGCTGGAAGTGCGGGTGGAGGCGCTAATGGTACAGGCGGCACGTAATCCCGGGTCAGCTCAGGCGGGCGGCGGGGACAGCGCGGAGACTCAGGCAGAGGCATGCCATGAGAGCAGGGAGGGACGCCTAGGGGCCGTTGAACAGCAGGCGAGAGCCGGCGGTAACACGGCGGTTCCACAACTCTACAGCGAGGTAGTGCGGCAGGCTTCGGGTGGGAAGGGACGAACGGCAGGGAGCACATCGTCACGTGTCAGTGGCGCACGGCGGGTGGAGAACCAGCTAGCGCGAACTGGAGGACGACAATCGCAGGCGTGAGGCAAACGTGTAGAGCGAAGGGTCCTAGTGGTGGGGGACTCCAACGTAGCTAGAGTTAAGGAGGGCGTCCTTACAACAGTGAAGGCAGACGGGCGGGTGAGGGTGGAGGCCCAGTCAGGGAAGTGCATGGTTGACGCAATGGCAAAAGCTCAGAAGGTGGTATCAGACAACCTCGAGCATGAACATCTGGTCGTTATCCATGCTGGTCTCAACGATGTGCTGAAGGGAAGGAGCCAGAACCTAAACGGACAGTTAGAGGTTGGGTTGCGTAAACTCAGAGACACCTCTGCGAATGTGCATGTGACCATATGCACAATCCCACATGTCCGGGGCCAGGCTATCGGGATGGAATGGAGGGTGCTTGAGGCTAACCGGGTCATTAGGGGTCTGAGCAGACCACTTGGGTACGGCACAATGGAGGTAAACCGGGAAGTGTACGAGTCTGGCTCCCACCCTTTTGCACAGGATGGCATTTACTACAGTGGTGCCACGGGCGGGAGCGTAGGTCGGGAGCCAGTACGGATAGGGCGCCAAGCTACGGCTTTTTTGGGGGGACCCAGAGCCCATAGACCACCAGTGTAGACGAAGACGGACCCAGAGAGGCTCCAAGATTCAAGAAACGTAGAATCGGTAGAAGAAATAGACGTAAGCACCAGGGGCAAGGTCATTCTGACATAGGGTACATTAACATGCAAGGTGGCAGGAATAGGCTGAAGTGGGAGGAGATAGACGAGCAACTAAGGCAAGAAAAGCTGATGGTATACGGGTTTGTGGAGACACATCTTAGGGACATGGAGCAACCTCCCTGTAATCCTGACTATGCATGGGAATATTGCAATAGAACAGAGGGCAGCAGAAAAGGGGGTGGAATTGGTGCATTCATTCATAAAAGTATGAACTGGGAAAGGGTCAAACAGGAATGCAAGGAGCATTTATGGCTAAAAGGGAAAGTTGCAGGAGAGCAGACACTCCTTGGCTTTGTATACCTGTGGACAGGAGCAAATGCCAAAGAGGAAAACAAAAAAATGCTGGAATGCATATCAAGTGACATTAATGAGCTAGGAGAAGGGTGCGAGATTATTATACTAGGAGATATGAACGCACACATAGAAGACATGGACGGGTACACAGACTCAACAGGCAACATGATGCTGGATATGTGTGAAATGCATGACTTAGTTGTATGCAACAGTACTGAGAAGTGTGAAGGGCACATAACATGGGAGGTAGGGAGCCTGCAGTCGACGATAGATTATGCACTAATGTCACATAGGATGCACGATAGGCTAAATGTAATGAGCATAGATGAATATGGCTCCAGAAGTCTAGGTAGTGATCACAAACGTATTAAGGTGAGTTTTAGAAGGGAAATGAAAGTAGGTAGGAGGCAAGATGAACAACCAGGTGGGATATTTTACTCGGAAAAGCAGCTTGAAATAGCAACCCAGCAAATTGAGGAAGTAATTTCAGAGGATACAAAAACAGAATGGACATATGCAAATTTAACAGGACTATTTGAGCTAGAGCTTACTAAGGTACGAGTCAGGACAAAAGGGAACAGAAGACGTAAACCCAAGAGCTGGTGGGATGACGAGGTTAAGAAGGCCATAGAGAAACGTCAGGAAGCATCCAGGGAACACAGATATTCAAAGCAGAGGGGTGAACCAGAAGCTGATGTAGGCAGAAAATGGAATAACTTCTTAAACTGTAGAAGGGAAGCATCCAATTTGATCAATGAGAAGATCAGAAGAAAGGGGAGCCAATGGTTGTCAGAAGTAAACAAAAAGGATAGAAAAGCAGCGAAGAAATTTTGGAAACATCTCAACTCCTTGAGTAATAAGACTAGCCTAGAGCAGAGGTTTATAGTTACAGCTCAAGGTGTTCGACTAGAGGGAGATGAGGCAATGGAACATATAAGAACAATGATGGCAGAAAAATTTCAAGAACGAAACATAGCATGTGCTCAATCAGGTGAGGATGGACTAGTCAGTGCAGTGGCTCCACTGGCACAAAGCGAGTGGGAAAGGGCAGAGAAGAGGGTTCCTAGTAGCACGTCGACAGGTCCTGATGGCATCCCATTTATGTTGATAAAGACATTGGGCCCAAAATCTAAGAAAGCATTAAGAGAGGCAGTGAGCAAAATGATAATGGACGGTAAAGCCCCCGACGGGTGGAGACTGAGCAGGATGAGCATGATATATAAAGGAAAGGGGGACAAAGCCGACATAAACAACTACCGTCCCATAACAGTGACGTCAGTGGTTTACAGGGTGGTGATGCAGATTATAAAGGACAGACTGCAGGCATGGGTGGAGAGCGAGGAGGTGCTGGGGGAACTACAAAATGGGTTCCGAAAACAAAGAAGGTTAGAAGATAATCTGTTCTCATTGACACAGTGTATTGAAATAGCAGAAAAGAAACACAGGCCCCTATGGCTTGCCTTTCTGGATATCAAGGGAGCCTATGACAGTGTAATCCAAAAGGATTTGTGGGACATACTGGGCACTCTAGAGGTGGAAGATGGAGTAAGAAATCTTTTAAAAGATATCTATAAAAGTAACAAGGTGCTTATAAAATGGGAAAACAAGGTATCTGGGCCTATAGAGATACAGCAGGGGCTTAGGCAGGGGTGCCCTCTGTCACCTCTGTTGTTCATGCTGTATTTACAAGGATTAGAGAAAAAATTAGAGAGGAGTGGACTTGGCTTCAACCTTTCCTACTTCAAGCAAGGAGAATGGATTAAACAGTCATTACCAGGACTGATGTATGCGGATGACATTGTACTTATGGCTGACAGCAAGGAAGACTTGCAGAGATTAATGGACATCTGTGGTAAAGAGGGAGATAGCTTAGGTTTGAAGTTTAGTAAAGAAAAATCGGCAGTCATGACTTTTAATGATAATCAGGGCAGCGAGCATAGGATACAGGAGGTTACGCTGGAGGTGGTGGATAGGTACAAATATCTTGGAGTGTGGATAAACAATGGGGCTGAGTACCTAACGGAACATGAAAAATATGTGACGGCTAAAGGTAGCAGAAATGCAGCTGTGATGAAAAATAGGGCACTGTGGAATTACAATAGGTACGAAGTGGTGAGAGGGATTTGGAAAGGGGTGATGGTCCCTAGTTTGACTTTCGGCAATGCGGTCCTGTGCATGAGATCAGAGGTTCGAGCAAGGTTGGAAGTTAAGCAGCGAGGGATAGGTAGACTGGCTCTGGGAGCACACGGAAATACACCAAATCAGGGGGTACAGGGTGACATGGGATGGACGTCATTCGAGGGCAGGGAAGCCAGCAGTAAGATAGAATTTGAGGAGCGATTGAGAGAAATGGCAGAAAAGCGGTGGGCAAGGAGAGTTTTCAGTTATTTGTACATGAGGAATGTTGATACAAAATGGAGGAAGCTGACCAGAAAACTGTCAATCAAATATTTGGACTGCAGTAGCGGTGCAAACCAGGAAACAGCGGTTAAGAAAAAGGTTAATGAAACAGAGAGGGGTCTGTGGAAAACAGGGATGCAGACGAAATCAGCACTGGGAACATACCGAACTTTCAAGCAAGAAATTGCCAAAGAAAATATCTACGATAATTCTAGGGGAAGCTCTTTGTTGTTTGAAGCCAGGACGGGAGTATTGCGGACTAAGATGTACCGAGTCAAGTACCAAGGTATAGACACGTTGTGCTGTGCGTGTGGAGAAGAGGAAACGGCTGAACACCTCATACTTTTCTGTAAAGGGCTTA
Source organism: Dermacentor silvarum (assembly GCF_013339745.2). Lineage (NCBI taxonomy): Eukaryota > Metazoa > Arthropoda > Arachnida > Ixodida > Ixodidae > Dermacentor > Dermacentor silvarum. Next base: position 150,804,301 of record NC_051158.1, on the reverse strand, counting down.
ACCCTACAGTGCAAGGCAACGGGGCTGATTTTTTCAAAGCATTGGGGTTTAGGGACAGTGAAGGCAAAATAGACTTTAAGCGGGTAGAAATAACCAAACAGAGGTTATCTGATTGGTGGATAAAATCAAGGCAGGGGTGAAATTTCACCCACCACAAAGTACAAAATATGTTAATAGTTATGGCTAGGTGGCGTATGCCACCGCCCGGTTTAAAGGGTTCAGCCTCATCCATCCATCCATCCAGGCGAGCCGTCGTGGACGTGACCATGGTGAAGCGGACAAAACGACAACAACAAGGTGAAGAACCGCTCGTACAGTGTGACAAATGCAGCAGGTGGCTATACCTCGACGAAGCCGGCTTCACGGGCATACAGCAGGCGGAAGAGGCAAGCCCCTTTATTTGTAAGCTATGCACAACAGTGGAGGACCTACACACCAGGCTACATGCAGCCGAATCCGAGGTGGCGATACTCCGCGGTCTTGTGGAGAAGCTGCAGGTACAACTCTCGGATATGTGCCACCGATCCCTGCCCTCAGACCAAACAGATAGAGATACCCAGTGCTCACCCAACCGCCCATTACCCCACAGCAATGCCCAACAACATGAACACACCACACATGGCGCTGAAACGGAACGCGAGTTATCGGGGGTCCACGAAGGTGCCGAGCGAGTCCACAACAAATGTGAGGAACAAGACCGAATGCCCAGCGGTATCCACAACGCTATACCTGATGCAAAGGAACCAGCAATAATCACGCCAGTCGAAGCGACGCAAGGTAACAGAAAAAAACAGGGATCAGGCGATGACAAACACTTTAGCCAGGCAAAATCCAACGATCTACACACTCCCCACAACAAACAAAGCCGGCCAAACAAACCCCCACATAACAATGCTCGGGAGGTCCTAGTCTGCGGCGACACTAATGCTTGGCAAGTAGCGAACGCCCTCAAGCACCTGTTAAGAGGTAAAGCTAGAGTAAGGGTTCGTGTTGCGAAGGCAGCAACAATCGCCGCTACGCAGCGCCTCCTCCAACGCTACTACGACCGAGCCGAAAACTGCAACCGACTAGTTGTCATTCAGGCTGGACTGAAAGATGCGATTAATGGAACTCAGACAGAGGCCGCTATCCAGGTGTTGCGTGACCTAGTCATCCCGTCCACAAGAGAACTGATCGTCTGCTCAGTGCCAGAAATTGTGTCGGCAGGAAAGGAAATACATGCGCGGACGGTGCTTCTGAATGCTCAGATGCAAGAGCTCTGCAGGGACTCAAGCGCGACCTTTGCCAACCTCTCCAAAACGTTCGAGAAAGCGGAGCGGCAACTTGCACACGACATGCGCTATTCCCCAGAGACTGGACATGAAATTGCGACAGTCGTAATGCAATGTGCCAGGTCTTTTTTAGGGGACCTGAAACCTCCGCAAGTGGCGGACAACAGCAAACGTGGAACAGACCGCCAGTCCAAAGGGGACCGGTCCCTAGCGGAAAGGCTGACATTGACCAGGGAAGCCGACCTCCGCCGGAGGGTGAGGAAGACATCACAACCGACAGAACACAGCACCAAGTCACCAAATGCAGTTACAAAGGCACCATTCACACAAACACGGTGTCCAGCCGAAAGTATACAGGTACAGCTTGGATCGCTGCATCCGTCGCAGGGGATACTGGAATCGGCACGCGCTGCAACCGCCCAGATACCGTTTCTCCCGAATCATGCAGCCACAACGGCCCAGGAGCCAAGGGTGATGAACCTGCCACCAGCTCCGATGAGGGAACAATTCCACAACCATACACCCCCACTCGCAACAGTCTTCCAATTGTGGCCCACAGCACAAGCGTGGAGCCATCGTATGGGTCCTCCAGACATATACAATGCGATCGGAGATATGGTCAGGCACCACCTCAGGCTTGCAAATCTCCAAAACTAAAGGCCTGCCGCTGCCGCCGCCGCCGCAGGAAAAACAGGGCAATCGCAAAGGTTGGCTTCCTCAATATGCACGGGGCAAGAAAGCGTAGCAAATGGGAGGAGCTATATCAGATGCTCGATGCCGAGGACATGTTGCTGTACGCTGTCGCAGAGACCCATCTACTTGGACTCGAGGAACCACCGGTAGACCTAAAATGGCAATGGGCCGGGTGCAATAGAGTTCAAGGGGCTCGTAAGGGAGGAGGAGTAGGTATCCTATGGCGCAGCGACGCGGGCAACATCTGGACGAAGCTAGAAGGCCCGTGCAATGAACACATGTGGTTGGCGGGCTCTATCTTGGGCATGCCCGTGATCGTGGCGGTGTTATACCTGAGCGTTGATCGAGGGCAAAATGTTGAAAATCAGGACATCATCCAGTGTGTCACTGAAGACGTTGGATGTTGGGGTTCCAATAGGGAGGTTCTGGTGATGGGGGACTTTAACGGGCATGTCCAACTTATTGATGGTTACCAAGACCGTAACGGTGGGCTGATGCTGCAGCTAGCCGAAAGGCTCTCCCTTGAAGTCGCCAACCTCCGCCCCGACTGCATAGGCGAAACTACATGGAGTGCTAGAAATAGCCGCTCCTGCATCGACTATGCCCTCACGACGCCAAACTTGACAGCCCATATGACAAGAGTACACGTGGACGAGAGCGGACAGTTTAGTTTGGGCAGCGACCACAACCGCATCGCCCTGACATTCTCTGCCTCCGCCCATCGAGTCCACCGGACAGATCGTCGCAAGTCAGTCAGACAGTATCTGCCGGCAACGTCCTTTGAGAGAGTGGCGGGTGATTTTGAGAAGAGTGGTATACACATGCGACAAACCACATACGCCGAGTTCATCGATGAGCTGCATCACACTATGCGTCGTTACGAGAAGCGAGTCCACTCCCGCGGTGGCACTAAACGCAAGGCCTGGTGGGACCAGCAGGTGAAAACGGCCCTCGAGGCGCGACGCGCGGCGAATCGCGCACATCGCAACGCGGTGAGGTCTCTCTCGACCGAAGAATGTCACAAGGCGTGGCAGGAATTCTTAAAACGCAAGAAAGACATGCAACAAATGGTACAGAGGAAGATCACCGAAAGTAACCAGAAGCAATTGCGGACTATTACGGAAGCTGGCCGCAACGGACCACAAAAATTCTGGGCGTACATCTATTCGCTTGACCGCGAGGCCCCTCGCCCTATTCTCCGCGATGCAGCAGGCGAAGAGGTTACAGACGCTGAGGAACATCTCACGGCCTACATGCAACAGCTATACAATAGTCCGATACCAGTACAACAGGTAAGATCGATTGTGCCTCGTGACAAAGAGCGGGAGAGGGACAGCACCCCAGCGGATTGTGAGTGGAGGGTGACACGCATTGCGATAGACCGGGCCATAGCTCACATTGGGTCCCACAGCGCCAAAGGGCTTGACGAGATTTCCCCTGGTCTCGTGAAACAACTTGGGCAGCGAGCACGAGAAACCATGGCCTCAATTTTCACCCGCATTGTTGCAGGCGACCCTGTTCCTGAAGACTGGCTCCGCGGTAGAGTATGCCTGATACCTAAGAAGGGAGGACGCAGTGCCCAACTACAAGACTATAGGCCACTCACGGTCACCAGTGTGCTCTACCGAATCTTCATGCAGGTCATCAAAAGCTGGATGAACGCGTGGGCGGAGAAGAGCGGGACACTCACGGAGCTGCAAAATGGCTTTCGGCAGAAACGGCGGGTCGAGGACAACTTATTTGTGCTCATGCAGTGCATTGAGATTGCGCGCAAGGAATCGCGAGGTTTACTCGCCTGTTTCCTGGACGTAGCCAAAGCCTACGACAGCGTGCCGCATAACCTCCTCCTATCTCGCATGGATGACGTCGGCATGCCGCCCGTGTGGATCGACCTACTTCGCCGACTCTACACTGGCAACACCATTGAAACCCGCTTTGGGGAGACGCGCGCCCGACCAGTGGAGGTAAAGAGAGGCCTGAAGCAGGGCTGTCCCCTCTCCCCATTGCTGTATATGCTATATACAGCGAGTCTTGAGCCCGCCCTCCTAAATTTGGACGTGGGGTTCACACTCAACTTCTCGTTTGACAGCACCCCAACAACTTGGACGATTCCTGGCCTTGTTTTTGCGGACGACCTTGTGCTACTGGCCGAAAATGAAGCCCAAATGCAGCAGCTGGTTGAAACATCAGTCAAACACCTTGGCACCTTGGGCCTAGCCTTCAATTCGAGGAAGTCGGTGGTAGTACAGTTCTCTGGGGACCGGGAAAATTTGACTATGGTGCTCCCAGATGGCGAGAGGCTCCCGGCAGCGGAAGAGTACCGCTATCTTGGTGTAGTGCTTAGTGCCTCAGATGGTGTCAACGCGGAACACGAGGCGCACCTGAGACAATCGGCACAGCGGGCCAGTCGCATACTGCGCCGACAATGCCTGTGGGGCTGTAGCCGATATCTCATGGTGCGCGAGCTGTGGAAGTCAGTGCATGTGCCTGGACTGACCTTCGCGAACTCAACCATATGCCTGACGGCACCAACCCGTGATTGGCTAAAACGTGGGCAGCGAGAGGTAGGCCGCCTGGCCCTGGGCTGCCATGGCCGAGTTGCCGTAGAGGCCATCCAGGGCGATGTCGGCTGGTCCTCCTCCGAGGCTCGAGAGGCCAAGAGCAAAATTGCGTTTGAGTGCCGTCTGCGCAAGATGGATGACGGTAGGTGGGCGCGCGCAGGGTGTTTCGGTACGTCTACCTTGAAGGCATCCAGACACAATGGAGGGCGCGTGTCCAGTTCCTGAGGCGAAAATATGGCCTCTTGAACTATTCGGAAACCGGAGGAGCCAGGTGTGAGACGGCTAAAGGAGTTCAAGACCATGTGCGTGAGACAGAGCGAGAGCTGTGGAAATCGGCTATGGCCTCGAAGACGACGCTCCGCCTGTACTGCGAGAACAAGGGTACCATCACACCGGAGCCGATCTACGACAACAGTGGTGGCAGCGCCCTCCTATTCGAGGCGCGTGCGGGCGCACTCCGAACTCTTGACTACCGCAGCCGGTTTGACTGCGCCCCTGAGGTGCAGGCCGCTGTGTGCAGGGTATGCGGTAGCGAGCGGGAGACGGCGGAGCATCTGGTCCTTAACTGTGCGAAGTTGTCTCGCACCCCAAAAGAGGGCACCACCATGCCGCAGGCCCTCGGATTTCTCGACGCTGAAGGTGGCCGCTGCTTCGAGGTCGTAGCCACAACTAAAGCTCGCCTAGAGCGTTGGTGGAGAGCGGTAAAACAATCACGAAGGGTGCCGGGTGTGATATAGCTCCTGACTATGTGGTATAGATTGTGTTTTTTTTTTCTTTTTTTTCTTTTGGCTAGGACACTAATATATTGAGTCCACCCGTTACAAAGGGTTCATTAGCTACAAATCATCATCATCATCAGGAGGTGGAGAAGCGGTGGACAGGCGGTGGGCAACGATCGAGAGTTTTCAGTTATTTGTACATGAGGAATGTTGACACAAATTGGAGGACGCTGACCAGAAAATTGTCAATCAAATGTTTGGACTGCAGGACGGGTGCAAACCAGAAAACAGGGGTTAAGAAAAAGGTTAAAGAAACAGAGAGGGGTCTATTGAAAACAGGGATGCAGACGAAATCAGTTCTGGGAACATACAGAACTTTCAAGCAAGCAACTGCGAAAGAAAATATCTATCATAATTCTAGGGTAAGCTCTTTGTTGTTTGAAGCCAGGATGGGAGTATTGCGGACTAAGATGTACCGAGTCAAGTCATGATCAACATCATCATCAGCCTATATTTCATGTCCACTGCAGGACGAAGGCCTCTCCCTGCGATCTCCAATTACCCCTGTCTTGCGCTAGCGTATTCCAATTTGCGCCTGCAAATTTCCGAACTTCATCATCCCATCTGGTTTTCTGCCGATCTCGACTGCGCTTCCCTTCTCTTGATATCCATTCTGTAACCCTAATGGTCCACCGGTTATCCATCCTACACATTACATGGCCTGCCCAGCTCCATGTCTTCTGCTTAATGTCGACTAGAATATCGGCTATTCCCGTTTATTCCCTGATCCACACCGTTCTCTCCCTATCTCTTAACGTTAGTCCTAAGATTTTTCGTTCCATCGCACTTTGTGCGGTCCTTGTTCTCGAGCTTCTTTGTTAACCTCCAAGTTTCTGCCCCATATGTTAGCACCGGTAGAATGCAATGATTGTACACTTTTCTTTTCAACGACAGTGGTAAGCTCCCAGTCAGGATTTGGCAATGCCTGCCATATGCATTTCAACCCAATTTTATTTTTCTGTAAATTTCTTTCTCGTGATCAGGGTCCGGGCTGTGAGTAATTGACCTGGACAAACGTACTCCTTTACAGACTCTAGAGGCTGACTGGCGATCCTGAATTCTTGTTCCCTTGCCAGGCTATTGAACATTATCTTTGTCTTCTGCATATTCATCTTCAAGCCAATTCTTACACTTTCGCGATTAAGGTCCTCAATCATTTGCTGTAATTCGTCTCCATTGTTGCTGAATAGGACAATGTCATCTGCAAACCGAAGGTTGCCGAGATATTCGCCGTTGATCCTCACTCCTAAGCCTTCCCAGTATAAGAGCTTGAATACTTCTTCTAAGCATGCAGTGAATAGCATTGGAGAGATTGTGTCTCCTTGCCTGACCCCTTTCTTGATAGGTAACTTTCTACTTTTCTTGTGGAGAACCAAGGTAGCTGTGGAATCCTTGTAGATGTTTGCTAAAATATTCACGTACGCCGCCTGTACTCCTTGATTACGCAATGCCTCTACGACTGCTGGTATCTCTACTGAATCAAATGCCTTTTCATAATCTATGAAAGCCATATAGAGAGGTTGATGGTACTCCGCAGATTTCTCGATTACCTGATTGATGACATGAAGACAAGGATCGTATAATATCCCTTCCTGAAGCCAGCCTGTTCTCTTGGTTGGCTGAAGTCAAGTGTTGCCCTGATTCTATTGGAAATTATATTGGCGAATATTTTATACAATACTGAAAGTAAGCTAATGGGTCTATAATTCTTCAATTCTTTAACATCTCCCTTCTTATGGATCAGTATAATGTTGGCGTCCTTCCATCTCTCTGGTACACTTGAAATTGTGACGCATTGCGTATAAAGGGCCGCAAGCTTTTCAAGCATGATATCTCCTCCATCTTTGATTAAATCTACTGTTATTCCATCTTCTCCAGCAGCTTTTCCCCTGGTCATGTCTTTCAAGGCCCTTCTAACTTCGTCGCCAGTTATAGGAGGAGCCTCTGTATCCGGTTCATCACTATTTCGAATGAATGTAGCTTGGCTGTTTTGGGCACTGTACAGGTCAGTATAGAATTCTTGCACTGCTTTTACCATCCAAATAGCTAATGATATTACCACGTTTATCTTTCAGTGCATACATCTTGCCTTGGCCTATGCCAAGCTTTCTTTTTATTGATTTATTGCTGCGTCCATATTTTACGGCTTCCCCAATCTTTCCCACGTTATAATTTCGAATATGCCTTACTTTCTTCTTGTTGATCAGTTTTGACAGTTCAGCGAATTCTATCTGATCTCTTGAGTTGGACATTTTCATGTTTTGTCATTTCTTTATTAGGTCCTTTGTTTCTCGGGAGAGCTTACCTACTGGTTGCCTTGGTGCCTTACCTCCTACTTCAATTGCTGCTTCTGAGACCAACCTAGTTACGGTTTCATTCATTACCTCTATGTTGTCTTTATCTTCCTTTTCTAAAGCTGCATATTTGCTTGCGAGCACCAGCTTGAATTGGTCTGCTTTTACCCTTACTGCCTCTAGGTTAGCCTGTTTCCTCTTGACTAATTTCACTCTTTCTCTCTTCAAATTGAGAGAAATCCTAGACCTGACTAACCTATGGTCACTGCACTTTACCTTACCTAGCACTTCTACATCCTGCACTATGCTTGGATCGGCAGAGAGTATGAAATCTATTTCATTCCGTTTCTCCATTAGGGCTTTTCCAGGTCCACTTCCTGTTGCTGCGCTTCCTGAAAAAGGTATTCATTATTCGGAGCCTATTCCTTTCCGCGAATTCTGCTAACATCTCTCCTCTTGCTTTCCTAGAATCGATGCCGTAGTTGCCAATTGCTTGCTCACCAACCTGCTTTTTGCCCACTTTTGCATTGAAGTCGCCCATGACTACAGTATACTGAGTTTGCACCTTTCTCATTGATAATTCAACATTTCATAAAACTATTCTATTTCTTCATCATCGTGACTAGAGGTTGGGGCGTAGGCTTGTACTACCTTCAATTTGTACCTGCTATTCAGCTTTATTACGACGACTGCTACACTCTCATTAATGCTGTAGAATTCATCAATGTTGCCTGCTATGTTGTTATGGACTAGAAATCCTACCCCGGATTCTCTCTTATCTGGAATACTTCTGTAGCAGAGGACGTGGCCGTTAGTCAGCACTGTGTAAGCCTCACCAGTCCTTCTAACCTCACTAAGGCCAATAATATCCCAGGCAATGCCTGATAATTCTTCAAATAGTCCCGAGTCAAGTACCAAGGTATAGATAGACACGTTGTGTGGGGCGTGTGGAGACGAAGAGGAAACGGCTGAACACATTACACTTTTCTGTAAAGGGCTTAACCCTACAGTGCAAAGCAACGGGGCTGATTTTTTCAAAGCATTGGCTTTTAGGGACAATGGAGGCAAAATAGACTTTAAGCGGGTAGAAATAACCAAACGGAGGTTATCTGATTGGTGGCTAAAATCAAGGCAGGGGCGAAATTTCACCCTCCACAAAGCACAAAATATGTTAATAGTCACGGCTAGGTGGCGTGTGCCACCGCCCGATTTAAAGGGTTCAGCCTCATCCATCCATCCATCCAGGCGCGCGGGTGGGAGCGTTTCTTTGGCGGCGTCTGCATGCTTTGCGTTTACATTTTATTGACGCGAGGGTTGTGCTTTCGGTTTTCAAAGTATAAAATAGAATCTTAACGCTGCCTGCAACAATATCAATATACCCTGGAGTCGGTAATTGGGCCGCTAACAGGCTCACAGGCCTGGACGGCGTACCTCTGCCGCTGGTTTCGAGCCTTATGACCATCGTTCAACAGAACTGGCGAGTTCTTTATCGAAAGGCAGTGCTGCTGGTACAGTGGGGGCTTTTGTTAAGTGTACTGATTTACTTGCCTTGCTTGTTTGCTGGTTAAAGAAAAAAAAAAAAGTTAAATGAAAGTTTTTACAAATGCGTGCAGAATGAAATAGTTTTTTATAAATATTTTCTGCTAGATTTCTTTAGTTTCACCTTTCTAGAAAAATGGGGCAGATAGCAGTTTAACGGATCATGCATTCAGCCACATTGCCGGCGTGTGGCACACTTATGTAAAGACAATGGAGTGAAAAAAAGTTGTTCAGCATGAATAGAGCACTTGCAATGGTAAGAAAAAAAAAAGAAAAAAGAACCCTGTAATATTAAACTTCTTACAAATGCGTGCATAATGACATAGGCTTGTATAACTATTTTTTGCTAGATTTCGTTAGTTTCACCTTTCTAGAAAAATGGGGTAGATGGCAGTTTACAACGTTCAGCCACATTGACGATGTGTAGCATATATTTATGTAAAGACGATGCAGTGAAAAAACGTTGTTCAACGTGAATAGAGCAATTGGCAATGGTGAAAAGAAGAAAAAAAGATTGAGGGAGGCTGTGTCAATTGTTATTTTATTTATTTACACGATGTGAAGCCTCAGAAAAGCACTTCGTTCAACAGCTTTGAAATCGTACTACCTTCCGTGACGGAGACTTGTATAGGCGAGTTTTAACCGCTCCGCACACAGTTGCATTCAGGTCCCCGGTCGAGTTCGCCAGTAGCGGCTGTAACAATTTGCTTAGAAACGCCTTACACAGTTCCTCATTGTGGCCCTTGGATGAAGTGAGGCGATTACACCAATTAAAAACGTGTCACTTGGCTCCCAAATGCTTCCTTTGCCACTTGTCCCTGTCAGCAAATGTTATTCAGCCATGTTTTACGGCGTTCTACGTCGCATGGAAACTCAAGGTACCGGATTAATGGTTGTTTTCTTGCGTTGGTAACACACAGTGGCACGCAACAGTTGCGCGGGATAGTGCCACATGCAACACGTCAAGGACCTCGACACATTTACAATACCACGTGTGCAGACGAAAGGCGTGCAACCAAGATGCGAAATCTCGCCCGCAGCGTCTTCCCGGAGGGAGAGCAGTCCCGCACCAGTAGCGCCACCTCTGAAAAAGCGGCGGCAAATGTCAACTTTCGCTTCACTGCTCCTCCTATACTTCACCGCGCATCGTGGCAGGCCACACTTCGTGCGTTTCATCAAGTGGCTGTGGTTCAGCTTATTGGTAACAGCACATTCAATTAAATTGTGACTAAAATTGGACAAGCGCAATGGGCCAGTCATATCACTACTTCAAACCGTTACATTATTAAGCTGCTTTCTATGTGACAGCCCTTTCAGCCACGAATTATGATTGACTGTCGATAAATGTATGAAATTTATAATTTCAGGCCAAGGTGCTGCAGACTCCAATAAGAGAAAGTCAAGGTGGTAGAACGACTCATTCAGCATTTTATGATGAGTCACCCTAATTACAGAGTAATTAAGTATCTAATTATTGTGCACTCAGTAATGATACACTTCTTCATAAAAAAGAATTGTATCACTAGTGCGAATTACTTGAGCAATTATTAGTTGCAAGCATTACTAGAAAGGCAAACATTCTTTTGCAAGTTCTACAGAAATGTCGCACGTCACATCTACCGTCAAACGCTGTAGTGCCCTCTCTGAAGCGATCTTCGGTAGCGCTAGATTTCCCTCAGAAGTGAAATGAGGGTACCCGAGGTAAACAGAATGTTCAATTTACCCTAAGCTTAATTTTTTTGGCTTATTCCTTGCCACAACTGCACGAAAATCGCAAAAATAAGTCACGTCCACAAATTGTATACCGTGATTGAAGAGGATAGAAAGCAGCTTAACTTAATGGTTTGAAGCAGTGATATGACTGGCCCATTGCGCTTGTCCATGTGCCACAGCCAATTTTTTTAAATGTGGTTCAGTTAAAAAAGAAAGACCTGTAGAATGAGAACATACGTTATTACAGTATGTTCTCATTCTACAGGCGTTTTTTTTTTTTTTTAACTGAACCAAAATTTAAAAAAATTGCCTGTGGCAGATAGCACAATTTTAACCCTTGTTCTAAATTGCTTGATGAGGTGGCCCATTACTTCTACGAAAAATCAAACTGCTTAAGTGAATATTTTACACATTTATGCTAATTCACTTTTTATTAATTGCTTTACTGCACATGACTTTATTTACAAATTTTAGCTGGCGAGTATGCAATTCTGAAGATGGCAACGGTTTCGAGATATGCGGTCAAACGTGCGGCAAAAATGCACTGTTGTTTAACTAAATTTTTAAGAAAACGCTGTTCCATGCATTGAAGCACAAACTAACTGGAATGCCAATGCATTTCCTTGGACACTTTGAAAATTATCTCGAAACTAGCGTAGTCCTGCAAACTTGTTCCAAGTCGATATGCTTTGTATACTCACTAGCTACAATTCGTAGATTAAATTATGTGCTGTAAAGTAGTTAAAAAGTATATTAGCTCTGTCTGTCATGCTCACGGTCAGAATGTTGTCTTGGCCGTGCGTGTTATTGTCATTCCAGCTTCTTTATGCGACATTGTCATGTTGCTGTCGTCACGCCTTCTCGATCGGAATTCCAGCTATGTCATCCGACTCTCGGATCACATGACACAGTCACACAGTCGTCACACATTCATTGTTATAACGTTACCTGGATGTGGTTGCCCAGACAACGCAAAGGCATCTTCAGTAAGTCTCTGGGATCTTGGCATCAGGACATGCGTACATCCTGAGGACATCCTGCACTAATCCTAAAAGGCTCCTGATCAAGTCCATTTTTCCCGTCTCAAGTAAATACTGAGAACATACCAGGTACATAATTGGAGCAGCATTTTAGGATGATGTCAGGATGTGCTTCAAGGCATTGTTTGACACCGTAACTAGAGGACAATTTTTTTTTTATTTAATATATGCATAGAACAGCTTAGATATGAGAACCCATATTGTATGGCTCTGTTTTGATCTACCAAGAGTCCTACCAAGAGTCTGAAATACTTGAGACGATAGTTGGTTGTTGTGAGAAGCAAGAACAGCAGCCTGCATCATTTATTCGCATACCTGTTGAGGACCAAACGTACAGCATACAAGCCACAGTTTCAGGAGCATGGCACAGCTACCCATGAGAGCTGCCCGCTCCAGAATACAGCACACCAAGAAAGCCCACACATATAAAAGCGTTTTATTTGCATGCCCCGAAATCGTGTTACAGATTGTCTTTTATTTTTAAAGGTCACACTAAGGCATTCTGCACCAAACACAAAATCAAATGAGGCATTTGAAGTCCAGAAGATATCAGATAAATGCCAGGCCTTCCATAGTTGCACATACCATTTGGTAAGCACTGAAATATAAATCAGTGCTGCTTTACAAAAATAACCTTTGTACATATGTCCCTAGAAAGTTCAAAAACAACATATAGCAAAGCATTTCATCAAATTTTTTTTTTTTTTTATCAATACTGCAATCCCCAGTGGGGATTTTAGCAGGGTGGGAAACAATACATATGTAAAGAACACTATAGCATAGGCAACGAACACAATACAAATCAGGTCAACAGAGCTTGAAACATAGCAGTAACACAGCAAGATAACAAATTTTTACTCAATACTTGAAACAAATGCCGAAAGTGATGATTTTAAAACTTGGTCATTGGTTAGGTGATTCCATTCAACGACTGTTCGTGGGAAGAAAGAATACTTAAAACAATTATTACGCGTAATAAATGGGGTTATTGTTCGGCTATGTCGTTGCCTAGTAGCATAACCCGATGAAAAAGTAATTATTCCCGTGAGATCTGTCTTATAATGACCATTGATGAGCTGAAAAAGGAATTTTAGTCGTGATAGACGGTTTCTTTGAATTAATGGTGGCAGGTTTGCTTTTGTTAAGAGGTCTGTTACTGAAGTGCGTCCGAAGCTGTTATAAATAAAACGAGCTGCTTTTCTTTGCACCATTTCTATCTTGTTAGTGCCAGTTTTAGTAAAAGGGTCCCAAATTACACATGCATAGTCTAGCATCGGCAGAATTATAGCTTTATATGCCAGTAGGCGTACAGTGGGAGTAGAAAGTTTCAAGGCCCTCCTTAAAAAAAAGAGCTTGCGGTTAGCATTAGCTATTACATATTCACGGTGCTTAGTCCAAGTGAGGTCATTTGTGATCCAGAGTCCAAGATACTTATAATGTGTTACTTCGGAAAGAATGATGTTATTAATACCGTACGGAAACGTTAGTTTATGCTTCTTATGTGAAATGGACATAAAAACAGTTTTATCGTAATTAATCGACATTTGCCAGGCATCGCACCAGTCGACAATTTGTCGAAAAGCATTGTTCAGCAACTCCTGGTCCGTAATATTGTCTATTTCTGAGTACAATACACAGTCATCAGCATAAAGCTTAACCATAACTGGAATACCATGCAGCATATCATTAATAAATAAAAGGAACAAGAGAGGTCCAAGGACCGAGCCCTGCGGAACACCAGAGTCTACCGGAAGTCGTTGAGAAGAATTATTATTAAAAACAACAAATTGTTCTCTGCCATCAAGGTATGCTGTGAGCCAATTAATTAGTCGGGAGTTTTTCAGTATCTTGCTCAATTTGTAAAGTAGTTTTTTGTGAGAGACCTTGTCGAAAGCCTTTGAAAAATCCATGAAAATAGCATCTATTTGTTTCCCATTGTTAATTGCTTTCGCAAAGTCGTGCACTGTTAAAACCAATTGGGTAATTGTAGAGTAGCCTTTTCTGAATCCGTGTTGATGCTTTGTTAGTATATTATTGTTATCCAAGAATTCTGAGATATGATTATGGATTATGTGTTCCAAAAGTTTACATACCGTAGATGTTAAAGAAATTGGACGGTAGTTTTGAATGCAGTGCTTTTTTCCTGTTTTATGTAGTGGCTTCACTCTGGCCGTCCTCCAGTCACTCGGTACTTGTCCCTCGCACAATGACCTTGTGAACAGAACGTGCAAGTACTTAGATGCCCATTCTGCATACCGTTTTAAAAATGCGTTTGGAATGTTGTCCGGGCCAGAAGATTTTTTAATGTTCAGTTGTAAGAGCATGTTTAGTATACCTGGTTCGCTTATTTGGACATCGGATATAGGCGGCACAGACATTTCGAAAGGCGGCATTACATCATTATCACTTGTATAGACGGACTTGAAGTGTTTATTAAACGCATTTGCTATTTCATTGCTTTCGTGAACTGCCTTACCATCAACATGAAATACAACACATTCCTTGGAGGTCGGAGAAATAGAACGCCAAAATTTCTCTGGAGCCGTGGTTATGAAAGTTGGCAGCGATTCACCATAGTAGCGTTGTTTATCGGCATGTACTTGACTTTTAAGCTGAGAGGAAATGGCGTCGATCTTTTGTTTTACCGACTGCTCGTTTTCAATTTTTAATTTTTTCTTTACACGTTTCAGTTTCCTTTGGAGCCGCAATGTCTCGCGGGAGATCCACGGATTATTGCGATTTTTCTTTTTAATCGACAACGGCACAAAGCGATCAATGCACTCTTTTACTATTTTTTTAAACCTGCACCACAGCGACACTACGTCTTCCGCGCTACTCGAAAAGTCGTCAAAATTAAGCGAAAGTATATCAATAATTGATACATCATCGGCTCGAGAGAAATTTCGGTAAGATGAACATTCAGATTTCTTTTCTAACACGGCGTCTGCAACGGTGAGTAGTACAGCCTCGTGATCCGATATGCCAGGTACTATCTCGCAATTAGTTTTGGCGCTAATTGATCCGCTGACAAAAAAAAGGTCGAGCACTGACTGAGAACTGCCTTGAATTCGTGTGCTTTGTTCCACAATTTGCAATAAGTCAAAGGAAAAAGCAATGTCCAGCATAGCTTCCCCTAGAGGGTCATGTTTTTTAAGTGAGAATGTTACCCAGTCTACATTAGGCAAATTAAAATCTCCTGATAATATAATGCGATTACCAGGTTTTACATTCGTACACAGATATTGCCTCAGCTCATCAAATACGGCAATGGTAGAATTAGGGGGTCGGTATATTGCCGCAATAACATACCTAATATTTGCATAGTAAGCTGTACAGAAAATACACTCTACATTGGGTATTTCAGGCATTAAAAAAATTCGCAAGGATGATTTAAAAAGTATGCTAACACCCCCACCTCTAGTATCACGGTCTTTTCGATACGAACTGTAGCCGGTGGGAACGAACTCACTGTCAAACACAGTGTCATTTAGCCAGGTCTCAGTCAAGACTGCTATATCCGGGTTGTGCAAGAGCAGAAGAGCCTCCAACTGAGTGGTCTTGTTGAGTATACTCCTACAATTGACATTTAATACTTTCAGGGTCCGGGATGTCTTAGTCGAAAGTCAGTTTGATTTTCTTTTAAGCCTGTAGCGAGAACCCTTTGATTCGTCCCAACCAAATAGGACGCTATCAATGCTTAGTTTGTCGAAAGTTAGTTTTACCTTGGCTCCATCTGCTCTCTCTTTCTCACAACTTTTCCAGAGTTGTTTGCGTATTTCCCGAACTCGCTTTGAATAGTCCTCGGCTATCGATATTCCTGAGCCTTTGAGCTTATGACATGATCGTAATATTGACATTTTTTCACGAAAGTCGAGGAGTTTCAAAATAACTGGTCGCACCCTGCCTGCTTGCTTTTTACCCAGTCTATGGCATCTTTCGACGCCACTCACCGTTAAACCAATTTTTTTCTGAAAAACTTCATCGGTTACTTTCATTTCCAGTTCCTGACCAGACTCCATGCTATCTTCCTCTATACCATAAATGATCAGGTTATTTCTCCTGCCTCTGTTTTCCAAGTCGTCCATCTGGTTCCTAACTGAAGTGAGCTGCCCCTGAAGTTCTGATATTGCGGCTTCCATATCTTGTACCTTCGTGGCTAAGACTTTCAGGCTGGATAACTGTCTCTCAATACCGTCAATCCGCTCAGTTAAAGAGGAAAGTTTGTCCTCTATCTTGTTCTGGGATACCTGCAGGCACTCCATTGTTGAATTCATCTTGCTCTGGCCAGATAGTAATTCCACTAGCATCTCTTTTTCTGTCGGACCAGGATTTGATTCAATATCGCCGCAACACAACAGATCTTTTGATAATGAAAAGACAGAAGACAGAAGGCTCTGAACACCTAGTGGGCAGGGCAGCAGCACTAAAAAACGGTCGTCACTTCGGTAACAATGTTCAGATTTAAAATCACTAACCTGCAGCGCAAAGCAAAAAGGATTGCTCAGCATGTTGCCGTGTCTGCTGCTACCATGCCCACTGGCGAAGAATGGCTCCGGCGGTAGTCTTATAGTCGTTGGAAGTGCCACGTGACATGACGTCGCCGATGTCGTCAAAGGTATAGTCGCTGATAGCCAAGGATGATCCTGTCCTGGGATGACACCGTCGTAGAGCAGTGTCACTGATACAGCATCAAATTCTTGAAAATGGTCGCCACGTGTCGTTTGATGAAGATCAGGCGGCGTCAGCAGAGCTCCGAGAAAGACCTGCAGCGCAAAGCAAAAAGGATTGCTCAGCATGTTGCCGTGTCTGCTGCTACCATGCCCACTGGCGAAGAATGGCTCCGGCGGTAGTCTTATAGTCGTTGGAAGTGCCACGTGACATGACGTCGCCGATGTCGTCAAAGGTATAGTCGCTGATAGCCAAGGATGATCCTGTCCTGGGATGACACCGTCGTAGAGCAGTGTCACTGATACAGCATCAAATTCTTGAAAATGGTCGCCACGTGTCGTTTGATGAAGATCAGGCGGCGTCAGCAGAGCTCCGAGAAAGACCTGCAGCGCAAAGCAAAAAGGATTGCTCAGCATGTTGCCGTGTCTGCTGCTACCATGCCCACTGGTCTTTCCATCAAATATTTGATGGAATGGTCTTTCAATGCCTGCAGACATGTGGACGCAATGATGACTGTCTCTAAATGTTAATTCAGGGGATTACAGATGGATAGTTATCTTTCATCATCATCATCAGCCGATATTTTATGTCCACTGCAGGACGAAGGCCTCTCCCTGCGATCTCCAATTACCCCCGTCTTGCGCTAGCGTATTCCAACTTGTGTATTCCAACTTGCACCTGCAAATTTCCTAACTAGTTATCTTTATGATGGCCTAAATTTACAGCAGAACCATCAATTGGCAACTGCACCAGTGGCTAAGTTAGTTTTAGCTAAAATTTAATGAATCTGCCTTTTTCATGTTCCTGTGCTGCCCTCTGCCGCACGCTGCTGGAAACGTTTTGGTAGGGTGCCGGGGATTTCGGCGGCTGATTTTTGCACCTGCGCCCATGTTGAGTGCATGTCGGTTGTGCGTTTCGTGGATCGCGAATAATTATTAATGGCTTCTCCGGGCTAGCATGTCATTCCTGGACGCAATGTAGCACTCACCGACTGCTGGGTGAGCAGGCCTGAGTGCACTGTTGTGCATGCAGTGCGGCCAATAGAGGCACATGTCGCTGATCTCTGCACTTGGAGCTCGCTTTTTGTATTCTTTTTACACATTCTTTGGAAATTTAGCATATTCAAGAAGTCTTTGAGCGAAGCCTTCCACGTTGGATTAATCAAAGCTGTGAAGCTTGTTTACATTGACATATACAGCCACAGATCGTTGTTAGCGTCAAATATTGGAGCGAAGGTACATCGCTGGTATGAAATAATGTTAAAATGTAGCAAAACATACATATCTTTGTCAGTATAACAACACGTACAAACCCACCCATCTACGTAGCGAAAGCGAGTGGCCGCCTACGTGGTACGGTGACGTAAAGGTGTTCGCACAGCTAGCGCTCTGTCGCCGCTTGCTGCTCACTGTGTACGCGCCGTGTGAAGTGAAGAGACGTTAATTTCAAATCAGTAAGGCCAGAAACGAACAATAAATTCAGTTTCCTTCAGCCTAACTGCTTACATTTCAGTTCAGGTGCGCCGGTAGCAGGTGCAAGAACTCAACGGCGCCTGGCCTAACCATCGCTGAACATGATCAACATTGGCTCACACTTCATGTTCTCGGCATGGGAGGGATGAAGCTTGTGCATTTCAACTCCGTATATATAAGGCATCTTTGACTAATTATATATACATATGTGTATGTTATACGATCATATATGCAATCGAAGACGCTGTGGATATATTGCGTTGTCGGTTCGACGGCCGGTCGCGCGGGGTTCGGTCGAACGATGGTCGGCACGCTGATTTTGTCGGTGCCGTCGACAAGAAAGCCCGTCACAGTACAACTCGTGCTCGTCGGCTGCGTCGTTGTCGGCCTGGTATGATAAGATGGTCTCAGCGACCCAGGCCACTCGTTGGCGTGAACGTCTTGACGGTCTCATATCGACCCAGTATTACCGCGCCTTAAACGAGTACGTGAACTCAGGCGCGCGCTGCCGCCACCAGCAAGGGAGGGCCCACTCTGCAAGAAGACTTCGCCAGCAACGTGATGATTTTAAGAGTCACCCAAGTGTAACGCAGGGGTTTTCCGTGAAATTTGCCAGCCATCAATGAAAGGCGGCAACTACGTGGCTCAGGGTGCATCCGGAGTGGTCCGGAGGACACACTGGTCGCTTTCTGTTTTAAATTGGAGTTGCAGTTACGCTGCGAACGTTTTCGGCACCGCGTCGACGTCGCGGTACCAGTGGAGTTTCAACGCGGTACACGGCACGAGTGTTTGCAGTAGCGCGCGTTCAAGCGGCTTTTTTTTTTCCCGGGGGATCTTTCCTTGAGACAGGGCCGCGCAGCCACGCGCGCGTCCCTTCCAAAACGTTTTGCGACTAATCCGCTAGGGCAGGGCGCATGCGCCGTCGCGCCGTGAAAAAGGCGGATTGCCTATTTCATTAATGACTAAAGTGCGCATAGCAACTGGAGATTATGAAGGCTGTCAGTGCTCATGGCATCTGCATTGTGTGCAACTATGAAGAGTAGCCCCAGTTTCAAGATGGCATTTCCAAACTTGTAGTGAAATGCTCTGGCATTTCACTGGTCATTTTCTCGCAAACCCTCCTTGGGCAGCGTTGACAAAATATCTCAAAAACCCAGCTATTGAGTCACTGATTTTGGGGACTAATTTTGCAACCTGCGCTAAATTCAGGACCCCTACTGAATGCATACATGCCTTAAGTGCAGAGTGAATTCACTCTTACGATCGCAATTTATGCACTCAAGTCAGTAATTAAAAATATCGGGACTCTTTATCAATTCAAGTGCAAACAAGCAATTATACAATTTCTGGTGTATGCCACTGCTACAAATATAGGCCACAAAAATGTTTTGTTCTCCTATTTTATTAAATGGAAACAGTCATTGCTGTAATGCCCTACGTAGGAACTGTACTTATTTATTTTTACATGCTCCAGCCTACATGGTCTATAGCCAGAGCGAGCAAAAGACAGACAGAGTGCAAATACCAAAGCCATGAGCATGAAAATTCAACATGATATGCAAATGGTAAATGTAGATACCAACTAAATAATGTAGAACACAAGATATTCAGTAATAAGAACTATACAAAGCTGGAAGGCACAGCAGAAAAGCATCGTGACAAAGTGCAACAGCGCACCCTCTGAGACAACCGAGACAAAAATAATGAAAAAATATTGCTGGGTATATAACATACAGTCAAACCTCGACACAATGAAGTTGCACTTTTAGCGAAAAACTTCATGATATTGAGGTTTCGTTAATCTAATGTAACTAAGATGAGGAAATAAAAGTAATTCATTAAACCGCGAACTTCGTTAAATGGAGGTTCGTTATACTGAGGTTTGACTGTATACCGAATGTTACTGGCTTGTATAACAATTTCATGGACACCAAAACGCAGCCCAGTGCAGTGTGATGTGAACGTAAGCCTAACAAACAGCGGGTACAGAATATATATTGTGACACAGAGCATTCGAAGTACCTAGCAGGCGGCAACAGAAAACCACAGCTGCACAGACTCTTGACTGCAACAGTACTCCTCAGCCAGAGGGACTGCGAGCCGGCAATTGCTACACAAAATGGGGTGTTGAACGCTCTCCTGCTTCCAATACCAAAGGGAACATTCTTCTTTCTGGGGTTTTACGTGCCAAAACCAGTTCCGATTATGAGGCACGCCGTAGTGGAGGGCTCCGGATTAATTTTGACCACCTGGGGTTCTTTAACGTGCACTACAACGCAAGCACACGGGCGTTTTTTTGCATTTCGCCTCCATCGAAATGCAGCCGCCGCGGCCGCGATTCGATCTCGTGCTCAGCAGCACAACGCCTTAGCTGACTGAGCCACCCCGGCGGGTTACCAATGGGAACATGTTTTGAACATTGCAATTAAGTCTGCGGGCTATTATATTTTTTTGTAGAATAAACAAGCATTGTTTATTCTTTATTATTAATGATTAAGTAGGATTAAAGTGTATCCGAAACAAGAAAAAAATTAATCGTGCGACTTTTGTACACTTTTCTTGCAGTAAAAGGTTCAGAACCTAAATAGATCGAACATGAATATGGGTTGATCACTCTCGTTTGAATTCGTACAATAGTAATTTGTTCCTTTTCCTTCATCCCTGTAAATTCCATGATGTGCCTGTTATGTTCCTAATTTATTTCATTCCTCGTTTACAAGCTTCTCAGTCTAGCTGACATCCAGCTGTTTATAGCATTGGATACATCTAATGATAAACAGGCCCTATCCTGCAACATAAACCCCACAAAACCTCCTATTTTATTTTTTCTTACAAATGCAGAATATCTGACATTCAATTCGGTATTCTAAAGACGTTCTCGAATACTTGCATTTGATACAATTACAGTTTTTTCTATTACAGTGTAGACCACTTATAACGTAAGTCGCCGGAGTCGCGAATATTCACACTATAAGCGGTACCGCACTATAACCAAAGCAACAATTTTCAAGGCCCGCACATATGCAAAACATGTGGACCGAGCCGCCATGCGTATGCAACTGTCGAGGAATGCGGCTAGAACGTTTGCATTCAATTTACAGTCGAATCTTGTTAATTCAGAACAATTCACGCAGCGGCGCCTCCGACCGGCATTGCTCCGGCACCGCCATAGAGTAAAAGCTTAGGAGTGACCCCTCAATGCTGCACGCGAACAAAAAAAAAAAAAAGGAAACGCAGCGGAAATTTCACCCTCTCTCAAATGGCAAGGTCGCTGATTCTGCGTTGCGCCGGAACATGCGTGTACGTGCAGATGTCTCAGCCACGCTACCATAGCCACGAGTAGAAAATGGCAGTGAACCCTTCTTTCTCCTTTTTGCTTCCTCTACTTTCTAGTCACGTGTTGACCTTACACGCTGAGGCTACGGCGCAGAGGGAAGCAGTGGCGTTGTCTCAGGCCGGCCAATGAAACTGCCCACGCCGGCAAACGCCCGCTTCCCGATGACGGCAGAAAATGAAACTTCGGGGAGCTGGCACCGAGCCGGCCTGCGGGCGCGCACGGTGACAGTCGAAAGTAAGGCAGCTACGAGGGAGGGCGAGGGGAGCCACCGAAGCGGCGGAGTTGCCGAGGCGAAATCCGCTTCCCTGCCGCCCTCCTCCCTCACATTCCACGGTCTCCGAGTGCGCCCTTTACCGTGCCGTGCGGGCGCCGCCCGCTCCCTGAAGTTTCGTTTACTGCCGTTATCGTGAAGCGAGTGTTGGGCGGCGTTGGCAGTTTCGTGACCCTCGCTCGTTATGCGTGCCATGATATTTCACGACTCGCACTCAAGATTAAACAGGTACTTTTAATTCTCATTCCGAGCTAAAAAATGCTGTTATTTTGCTCTCGCATTGCTTCTCAATGGCCTTGCCAACTACTTCATCTTCTACGGCGCTTAGGCATTTGAGTGCCTCTTCACTGAGGTTATTCACGGCGCAAAATACTTTCAGTTTGCTTAAGTAATCAAGTGCGTCCTTGCACGAAACGTCCGGGATGTCGATGTCATACTCATCGGGCACGGGCTTTAGTGCAGCCTCGTCCTGGTTCCCCCACACCGTTGCGACGATGTCTTCATCGGTCATCGCCTGCTCGCAGACATCCGCGTCATCATTGATGGCTCCCAAAAAATCTCCGAAAGTGTCGTTTTCAGAGAGCACGTTGTTCCGAACTAAGTCGGACCATACTTCGTCCACGCTCATTGTCGTCGTCAGCGGGTGCATCGGTGCCGCGATCACGGACGAAACAAGCCTTCTCAAAGCACTTCTTAATCGTCGATGGTTTAACTTGCCACCAAGATGCAGTGACCACGTCTATGGCAGCTCTCAAATTTATTTTGAGGGGTTCCTTTCGTTGCAAATGCCACAACTTTCTCGCATATGCCCGTCTTGTAAAGCGCCTTCACTGTAGCGATAACGCCTTGGTCCAACGGCTGGCTCTTCGCAGTAGAATTTGCCGGAAGCAACTTCAAGTTTATGGCGAGGAGCTTCGGCTGCACGTTGTCGGCTGTGCAGTTGTCCAAAATGAGGACGACACGCCGCTTCTGTGCAACCATTTCATCATCAAATTTCTGGAGCCATCCAATGAACAAGTCTTGGGTCATCCAAGCTTGCTGTTTGCTTTGTACATCACTGGAAGATAATCCATTTTCCGAAAGCAACGTGGCCATGCGTACTCCCCATGACGAACAAGCGGCGCTTGTCTGACCCGTCCATGTTTGCACAGAATAACACCGTGATGTGCTCTTTAGAGGCCTTGCGGCCAGAGCAGGGCTCGCCTTTCATAGCCAGTGTGCGATTCGGAAGCAGGTTATAAAATAGCCCAGCTTCGTCAGCGTTGTACATATCGCGGTCCGAATGTGCTGTGAACATTGTTTCCAGGTTGATGTTCAGCCAGGCTTGTACGGTGGTGTCGTCGACTTCTCCACTTTCGCCAAACACGACTCTGCATGTTATCCCGTGACGGTCCTTAAACCGCTGTATCCAACCGTTCAGTGAGCCCAAAAAGATTGGCGAAACACTTCCCCTTTGTTTGGAAAACAGGACCACTTATCGGCATGTTCTGTGCGCGTATTTCCTTGAACCATCGGAACAAGGCAGTCTTTGTATTTTGCAGCGCAAATTCTTTTTCTGGATGACGACGCAGCATTCGTGTCCAACTGCTGTCGCACCTTATCGCGATTCTTCTAGATCGCCAATACGGTGGTGTCCGCGATGCCATATTTTGCAGCCACAGCAGCTTTTTTCACACCATTTTCAATTTCCTTCACGATGTTCACCTTCGTTTCGAGTGAAACGGCTTGCCGTTTCCTGGCGCCTGGTAGAGCGTACGAAGACATCAAAAGCACGAGGTCGAGATCAAGCAGTGGCAAACTGCGGCGGCAACCGAACCACGTGCGGAGGAGACCAATGAGAGCGGCCCGTTCAGTGACGTCCGTGTGGGAAACTGGTGTTATGCGGACCCGCCTAACCGCTCCTTTCGTACTCCCGTCTGGTTTCAGCCTCAATGGCTGTTCGTTCGCACCACGTGCCCTTCTCCTCCACTTTGTCTCTCTTTCTTCCTCGGGGGCGCCCGTTCGAGGAGAGCGTTCGCCGTCTCCGCTGACTTCCGTACTCCCAGGCAGCCGCACTGTAACCGGTATTTCGTTTCCCGCAACTGCACTATAAGCGATACGTGTATACATGGAGTGCTATGGGAAAATTAACGGGAGTCTGAAAAGACCGCACTATATCCGGTCCCGCACTATAAGCGGTTACGTTATAAGTGGTCTATACTGTATAACACCCTCAGGTTTTTTTCCATTCTGCCCCCATCACAAAACGGCTGCTGCAGCCAGCCGTCGAACCCATGAACAACATCTTTAGAATATTGAATTGATGTTAAACATTATCCATTTGTAAGAAAATTTGGAAGACGCTTCAGTTTCGCCTTTAAGAGTGGAACACGATAGCATTCAAACATGCCCGACTGCTTCTCACGCTTTCCGGCAACAGTAGCTTATGTAACCGCAATGATTACCTGCAAACACTGGCGGCGAACGCTATGCACGAAGGCAAGCTTTCTGGTAGAAACGTGGCCTCTCGCATGGCCGATACCAGAGATTGTGCACAGCCGTGGCAAAAAAATTTCGTCATTTTCAGGTGTCTATTATTGTTTCACACTTTTAATATTTCAGTCTGACAAGATTTAACATAAAAGGCATGCGCTGTCGATGTTTTATTTCATGACATTTGTTTGTGGGCTGCCATTCTCAAAATTCCGAGGAATAACTTCATCAAGAATGTAAGACAAGGTATGAGCAACTTAGTGACAGAATGGTGTGGCAGTATAACTCGTATATACCGCATGTCATATAGCAAGGCATGGCATATATATATATACCTAAATGTATACGGCAATTATTGCTCACAGGATGCCGGTGCCGACGCAGACACAGAATTTACTGTGACACAGGTCCTTAACGCTAAAAAGTGAAATGAGAGGTTTTTTGGGGGTTTAGTTTACAGGAAGTGGCTTGTTGCTCATGCACAGCAGATTGCCAGAGCAGCTTAGTCGCCGCAGCGGTTCAAAATTACTATTTAATGGGAACTTTACATTCTTTTTATACAGGTCATTCTAACCACTATTTTTCTAAGGTCCGGCCAAAAAAGCTCTATGACCTGCCAAGGGGGATTACCATTGGAGGATCTCAAATCAATACTGATCTCTTGGATTTTCCGAGACTCCACATGAGAATATGGCTGCCCTGATGGTGGCAATTATTAATGGCATTTCTTTGAATCAGGATAGCTACAAATAGCCACCAAGCCTGTGACTATTTCAATGTGAACGTGATTTCAGATCACATGTGACAAATAGTCAACTAGCCTGCTTGGCCTAATCAGTATGCTATACATGCTTATCGTTCTAGCATTTTGCCTACATTTTAATGGTTTCTCTCTTCCTGAAATGTTCTATATATAACTTGTACAGTTACCTATGCCTGTAACGGAACCAGTCATACCAATTTCTTCCCTCGTTTTTTGCCATCAATACTCCAAACGTCTCTTGCTTACCTCTTTTCTTGCCACCATTGCTCTAAACACCCATCGGCTTTAATTCCCAGTGCATCTGGAAGGTGGACTTCACCGATGGGTCTCACTTCCACTAGGATGTGCCGGGTTGTCTCCGGATTCTTGCTGCAGCAGACGCATGCCTCATCCTGTTGTGAATATTTGCTCCGGTACGTTTTTATTCAAAGTCTTTATTCAAAACTAATTTTGCTCTGTGCTTCTCTTGCTTTGAAAGAGGTTCAAACTATGGTTTTACTCTGTGCCGACAATGCCAATCAGACCACCGACCTTTATTTAACTTCCAAAGCCACCAAAATGTCCGATTTGAAGCGCAGAATAGCGTTTGCGCCCCTGTGCCACCTGGTGCTCAATGGAAGAGTTAGCCGCTGAGTGATGAGGCAGCATGAGAGCACCCACAATTTCACATCAGCAATATGCCTATCCTATGTGATGCCCTACCATTCAATGTAAACCTTGCTTCACCTCTGGAACATCCATTAAGCAGTAGCCCTAATTTCTTTTCAATTTCCATATTCGTCTATATTAATCACTAAATTCACAAAAATAATTTGCCAGCTGAAGAAGACACAGAAGTAAGCTCGCACCAGAGCAAAAAGCACGAAAGTGTTGAAGCACAAAATTTTTCACTTGTGACTTTGAATTGTGACCAGGCCTGTGAGAATCAGGCATCCTATGAACTACAGTAGAATCTCGTTAATTCGGCCCCCGTTAATTCGGAAATTCGGCATGCCCATTCCCTCCCTTCAAAAATGTACATAGCCCTATGCAACAAAACTTTCGTTAATTCGGCGCAAAATTGCACGCGCACCGGTTTATTCGGACTGGAGGCAAGCCGAGGACGGCGCTGGTGTACAACTGAAAGGAGTTTCCGGAGCGCGCATCGCTACTGCCAACAAGGGTCAGGCCGCTGGAAACCCGTGGCCTCAGAGATGAGATCCGCAGCAACGGCGCTGCCGGAACTATTCGCGGAGGCCTTCAAGAACCGCTTTTTCTTTCAAAAGGGGGCGCCGCTGTACATTGGGTTTCGGAGCACGCATCGTTACTGTCATCTGCCTAGCTGGAAACGGTTGACGGGATCGGCGGACAATAAACGAGGCCTCGGATAGCGTGCGGACGGGCGTGGTTGTGCGTGTGTGTGTGTTTTTCAACGAGGTACGTTGTGTCGTGTCGGTGACTCGCTGCGCGAGGTGCTGTCTGCCACAATGGCGCAACCGGCTAAACGCGCGAAGTACGCGGCCAAGGACTTGGCGACGAAAGTAAAAATACTAAAAGCACTGAAGGACGGCGCTTCCAGAGAACAAGTGATGCGACAGTTCGACGTGAAAAGAAGCACCCTGTCGACGTACGTGAAGAACGAAGCCCAAATAATGGAAGCTTTTCAGGGCGAGAAGGTCCACGCCGGTCGGAAGCGTTTACGAACGGCAGCCCACCCACAATTGGAGGAAGCATTGTTGCAGTGGATAGCTGCCGCACGTGACTCGAAGCTGCCGTTGAGCGGGCCCCTTATCTGCGCGCAAGCAGAGAGGTATGCCCTCCGGATGAATATTATCGATTCGTTCAAGGTGTCAGAGGGCTGGCTTGCGCATTTTAAAGACCGGCATGGTCTTGTGTTTAAGACCGTATGCGGGGAGAGGGGCGAGGTGGACGAACAAGTCGTCAAAGATTGGCAAAACGTGCAACTTAAAGAGCACGTGGCAGCCTACGACCCGAACGACGTCTGCAACGCTGACGAGACGGCACTCTTTTTTAAAGCGCTGCCAGATAAGACAATTACGTTTAAAGGGGACCCTTGCACTGGCGGCAAAAGGAGCAAGGAGCGGGTGACGGTACTGCTGGCTGCAAACATGACGGGCACGGAGCGCCTTCCACTTCTCGTCATCGGGAAGGCGCTGAAACTGAGATGTTTTTACAACAACAAACACCTCCCTGTCGAATACCGGGCCAATCGGAAAGCGTGGATGACGTCGAAAATCTTTCGTACCTGGCTGCAAGATCTGGACCGACGCTTCAGCGCCAAGAAACGCAAGGTGCTGCTCGTAGTAGACAATTGCAGCGCACACTGCAACATTTCAAATCTGGAG
This sequence comes from Dermacentor silvarum, assembly GCF_013339745.2. Taxonomy (NCBI): domain Eukaryota; kingdom Metazoa; phylum Arthropoda; class Arachnida; order Ixodida; family Ixodidae; genus Dermacentor; species Dermacentor silvarum. The sequence continues at coordinate 150,777,083 of NC_051158.1, read as the reverse complement.
GCAATAAGGCTTGTGTTCCTTCCTCCCAACACCACGGCAGCTCTGCAGCCGATGGATCAGGGAATCATCCAGTATGTTAAGAAACGGTATCGCACTCAAGTGTTGGAGCGCATGCTTCTCTGCATGGACCGGGAGCAGCAGTACAACATCACTCTTTTGAGTGCGATCCATATTTTGGCGCACGTGTGGACAAACACGCCGGCAGAAGTGGTGGCGAACTGTTTTAAACACAGTGGATTTGTGCGGCCCGAGACTTGTGAAAGCCCGCAGCCCGCAGTGCAAGAAGAAGAGGGGGACGATATCGCATTCGCTGGCCTGCTTCCCTCCAAAGTTCAGCTTGCGGATTACGTTGCGATTGATGACGGCGTTGCCCTCGCTGGCCAGTTAACAGACGATGACATCATCAGCGGAGCACTCGGTGCGGCGGATGAGGCGTCCGATGAGGACGACCCGTGCGGTGAGCTACGCCCTGTGCGTCGTACTGCGAAAGAAGCCGCGGACGCTCTCGCTGTTCTAGAGGAGTTCTGCTACGATGTTCCAGGCAATACCCTCGCGCTGGAGGGATTGTTGCATGCCCGCAAGCTAGTGCTTTCCGCCCAGCTGGCCGCGAAAAAACAAACGAGCATCACTGACTTCTTCACAAAGTAAAGGTGCACAATAAAAGAATTGAAAATGTGCCGTTTTTTGTTATTCATTCGATAATTCGACATTCGGATAATTCGGACATTTTTTTCACTCCCTTGAGATCCGAATTAACGAGGTTTTACTGTATCACAATGGCATCTGTGATTGGTACACAACTGGGCACAAAACGTTCTCCAGACCCAAAACTGAGCACCTGTGCGAATGAACTCCACCAGTGTGAAAAATGCATCTAGTTTTTCTTGCATTCGCATTTCGTTTCAGTGTGTTGGTGCAATCACAGCTACACCTGACCACCGGAACAGCAGTTGTACATCGAAGCACGCACCTTGACAGACAAAAACACGTCATTGCACTTGAGCTAGAAAAATCAGCGAAACCAGGGGGCTCGATTATTCCTTAGTCGCAACCAGATTAGGTGAGCAGCCCATAGCCTTAATCTGAACTTAGTCATCCCACAGATACATGTCCATTCGCAAGCCTCCTAAGAAGGAATCGCTGTACGCACAATATTAAGATGCTCAAGTGCTGCAAAGGCTTAGGGAAGACAGCTGCACAAATTTATCATGAAAACCATGATGGCCCAAGGTGTGACCCGCAGAGCTGCACAACACAGTGTCAACTTTGATATGCTCCTAGGAGCAGCAGTCTTTATAGGAGAGTAGCCTTGGGCTCCTTCAAAACCTGTGCCAGTTGGTTGCACCCGGCCAACTGTAGCCGATTTCTGCTACAATGAATTTCCCAGACCCTAGCAACAATGAAAAAAGCCGCAGTTTCGTCCGAAAGGCGAAGCATCGTTTGCAATAGCAAACTAGCGGGCAGCTATATGAAGTAAGGATAGTAGTTTTTATCGGCTGTATAAACTTGTAAACATAGGCATACTAACTAAATTAACAAGCATCTCACTCGATGATCATGGAAACTCACTGTCAAAACGCTGGCACGGCAGCAGCAGCAAGCAAATTGAGCTTCGGCCCACCGCTTGCATCAACGCGAACTAAGCTGCAAAAACACAGCGCAGGGAAGGACACTGCCCCTGCTGCAGATGGCTCTCAAGATACAGCCGCTCGTGTGGGAGTGCGCGGCGTAGTACGCGGCCTTCTCCCGCCCTCTCCCCGGAGCCTCACAGCCCGGCGCGCGCCTGCGGTCGCTCAGGCGGCACAGATTAAACCCCCCCCTCCCCCCCCAACCCTGCCTCCGGAACGTTGCATGCGACTGAAGACTGCGCGCTTCCCTCCTGCTTCGCTCTCTTGCATGTGTGAGATAGAGCCGTGATCGCCGACTCACCCTCACATGCTTTCACTCACACATACAGAATACGGCACACGGCGACGATTTTATCGCCCTTGGACTTTATACAGAACCTCACGGTGACAACGACGGCAGAAATGCGCTTGGAGTGTCCGTATAATTGCTGTCGCAATAAAACTGTTGTTCACAAACCACCTGCTGCCAAGAGCATGACAAAAGAGCCAGACAGATGCACTGTACAGCGATAGTAGATTAAGCATGATAGCGGGTGAATAAGCTTCGTTTTGATATTAACTGGCCTTGACTCCTTTCCTTCCCGCTTGCTTTTGACAGCATCAATTTGCACTCTGTGGCTTACTGCATTGCGACAGTGTTTTTGTGCCCAGAAAGATGCTATAGTATGATGAATGCATCAAAGATGAGAGGGGTAAACGAGCACACATCCTGCATATCTAGGCACGCCTTTCAAACCCGCAAAGCCAGCACACCCCCCCCCCCCCCCCCCCATTCCTCCTCATCAAAAATTTCAACAATTTGGTCACCTTCATTTGTGACCATTGGTATCATAAAAACAATAAAACATTATTGAGGTTATAAATTGCCTAGTATTGCAGTTATTTAATTAGCAATTGCTTTGCTGAGCTATCCGCAACTGAAACTTCACTCCAGCGTGTCAAAAATGCTACTACCGGTTTTGCGTTACCAGCATTTTGAGGCATCAAATCTTGCACATCGCTTTTGTTTAAAGACGCAGTCGCCATGGCACTAGGACGGACAGTTGGGCTCGTTATTTCATTGCCGGCAAATTAGTAGAGTGCTAGTAAGAGATGCAAAGGACATATGCAGGATTTTGTACGTGCCATTTCCTTCGTGCCTGGTCGGCCCAGCACTCTACCAAGTTTCACAGTGATGCCGCGGCACTTTTCATGGCATTATCAACTTTGATTTGTTGACTGATTTAGCTTGCATCCCAAACAAAAGGAAGGGCGCTGAGAAATGGTGTAGTGAAGGGCGTTGGTCTAATTCTGACCAACAGGGGTTCCGTAATGTGTACCTAAATCTGAGTGAGCCAGCATTTCTTTGCGTTCTGTTCCCATTACAGTCAGTCGGTGGTGTCTGGGAATTGAGCACTGTACTGTATTCAGAAGCACTGCACCTGGCAGGATTGTGTGAATGCATAGCCGAACTGAATCTTTGTCGCTGGGTAAAAAAATGCTTCAACTGTGTCATGCCCGGCACATGGACTGAACTCTCAGCCTCCAACTCTCCTAGTGAGGTGCGAATATTTCGGCTGTTGCACGTAGAGGCTTGACGTAAGTCTTCTCCATCTTTCAATGATTTTTAACTTGAATCTAGACACTTGAGATATCTTCGCACAAGAAACAATAAAAGATTTGTTTTAGCGGGCAGTTCCAGCACAGCTAACACCCACAAAAAAAAATTATTCTCTATATTGTACATTTTGGTGCAGTCCAAATCGTTGTAGTGGGATTAGACTATAATGAGACTTTCAGCAGCATTTTCACCTTCACGCGATTTCCGGAATGACATTATGTGACAAAGGTAGCCATTCACTAATCCTCCTTAATTCTTCCATTAGGACTAATGTTGTTGAACGTCTTCACATGAAATTTCACGTGCAAGATGTAAATATAGCATGGAAATATTGCTGGTGAGTGGTGCACCAATCTACGAGTCTCTCTCTCACAACATCCGCCTGAGTAACTTTGAACATCGAGTTCACCCTGAAAGTGGGTCCCCCGTAAATGACCACTGTAAATACAATTGCATCCTGAGTACCAATATTTTTCTCTTGTGACTCACTTGTTGGAGGGCAAGCATGAACAATGGACAACAGTACATAAAGGTGCATTAAAAAGGAATCTAGAATCAGGTCACACTAACACGGCTAGGTTACACGTTCAAAATGCCATACGCTTCAGTTTTCTTTATGCCAGGACATGCAAGAAAGCTGGACATTTACATAGAGGGTTGCAAGCATGTACAATGTCACATGCTGTTCTCAACAACTCATCAATGAATAAAAAACTAAGCTACACCACATAAAAAAACTAAAAGCAAGCCCAACCCCATGTGGGCTTATCCCGCAGTCAAAATAAGTAGGATCACACAGAAAGATGACAACTTCATAGGCACCCCAGGAAGAAACGAGAAATGGGCAATCTAATATTTCCACCTCTTTCTTGTACTGAATGAATGCTAAGGACATTCGAGAACGGCTGCTGGCCGTCAACCTAATGAATTAATTACCATCTGCTATTGGTGTGCATTCAAGTTGGTGCAGATAGCTCAATGTGACCATCAAACAGGGTTGAAACTAACAGCTACTTCAGGCCCTTATATTTCGTTAGATAGTTTTAGCCTACCACCTCCATTTCACCACTAACACTGACTGTGGTAATTTAAGCTTTACATGCATCTGATGCGGCTTAAATAGCAGGCGAAAAGCTGGCAGGCAGCTGTGCCTGAGGCAGCGTAACAATATATATAGTGTATGCAAGACGCTAAAACTATTTCTATACATGCGCAAATATATGACAATCCACTGTGACACATATCATATGCTATGTCCCTGAGATGCAGACCGAAGCAGCCCTCACTACTCAGAGACACCAAAGAAAAATGCCAAGTCAAGCTGTATCGGCAAGCTATGCCTCAGTAATGCCAAATCGGTCAGCCTAATTGTGTATGCAGGCTAAGTAATGCCGAAAGAAAGCAAATAAGGAAGGCAGGTGCCAATGCTGCTTTGAGATTACCTTGCGAGAATTGCATGACATTATGGTTTTTGCAAGTGCCTGCTCAGGGATAATCATTTGTCAATAAAGAGATGCTACAGTCGACTCCAGTCTAAGCCAACACTCGACTTGGCAACTTTTACAGCATAAAAATGGGTTTAGTTGCATGAAAATGCTATATGAAGTTTGCAACGTTACACTGATATCACTAGCGTTGCAGTTTAGGCGCAAAATGCAATAAAGCGAATATTGGCCTGCACTTTCTTCATTAAAAGCAAACTTTCTTTTTCCCCCAAACAAAGAAATCTGAATAAAGTCTGGAAAGAATACCCTTGCAGTCTAAAATGACTTAGCATTTCTTGCTAGTGTCCCTTTATTTGGGCTGTTTGGTGACTGACTATGCTGCACAATATTGTCTCACTCTTTTTCACACTTCATCTAACTTCATCACGCGGGAAAAAAAAACCCACCACATGCACAACCTTGCTCTCTGTAACTTACTGCATATCTCTGCGTTGTTTGAGGCTTGAAAAACTTTTAAAAAATTACAATAAGAAAACAATAGCTACAAGCACTGGAAAATTTGCCAGCATGACTTCCAGAGTATCAACGCATTAAATATTTGTGTAAAATTCCGAACACTTTGCACATGAGTGTGTACCATGTCTTATTGCACTTATACAGCGCGTGTAAATGTAATAATATTGCGTGACTGCGTATCAGTGATCCAGTCAGCACCGTATGATGCAAGCGCAATGGCCGAACGGGCAAAAATTAGCAATTGCACATATGGATGACCACGACCGCCCTCTGGTGGGCTGTCCCAAATACAGGCTTCACCTATGCCACATTTGTGGATGCTGTCGCTTCTTGCTTCCTTTCCCAGATCCGCTGACAAAGTGATTATGAAAAATCGAACGGGAATGCTGCAGCACAACATTTGTGACACGCGCACTCATACTATATAGCTAAAATATATCACGTTGTTTAGTGATTCGTACCATAATGAAGAATGCTTGTGCTAAAATATACCGACATGCATTGCAAGTGAACTTTCCGAGCTTGACTGCAATTTCCCGCCACAGTTTTCCACACAATGCTGACACTCGTGCAACGTTGTTCAATATTGCAGCGGTGTACAACCAAACACAAGTGAAATGCAATAATTCATGCACAGAACAAACTGGAACTTTCCATGTGCGCTATGTGCAGAGAGTTATTGCAATTGTGCAAAAGCAACGCATGCACTCTGAAACCATTCGCAGGAGAGTTTCACGACACAACAATGTATGTTGCATTGTGTTTCTGAATGCCGACTGCTAAAATCATTGCATTTCACTCATTCTGATCTTACACATAGGCCAACTTGCACGAGTCAATGCTGCACACTTTGCCCACACGAAGGCTAAAGCAGGCTCGGCAGCCTATAGCTCGTCACGTGACTGCGGTGAAATGCCAGCGTGATCAGCGTAACGCATAACGAGCCGATAAAAATTGACGAGGCGCTCATAGTTGGGGCGCGAGATACGCTCGTTGTCACCATGGAAACGGCGAAGGGCCTCTTGCGGTGTGAGGTGCGCTGGCGAGAACCGGTAGACGTTGCGGGTAAGGTTCAGGTAGTGCCGCGTGTCCGTGTTTCCCACTGACATGGCTGCATGGAAGACCAGGCGCACATGAAGTCACCAATTTCACAGGTGGCAGGTTTAAATCTAGCTGAAGTAATTGAGTGCACAAAATCAAGGAAATTTCAGTGGCAAACAAAATGTGTCCGTGTGCAACAAAAGAGTGCAGATGCAAGTCACTCACATTCCATATATGGTGGCCCACAAGAAGACCACTCACAAATCAATCTGTCTTGCCTGCTATCAGCAAAAGCCAGTGTTAATGAGCAGCACAGGACATAACGACCACAAGGACCAGTAGTAATGTGACAGCTATATCAGATGCATCAAAGTACAACACACAGAACATCAAAACACGCGGAAATTTAACGACCAAGGAAACAAAGGAGGTTTATATACAGACTGCAGCATCTATCAACCTTTGAAAAACAACTTGAGACAACAGTGATACTCAAATTGCCAAACGGGTGTCTTAGGAACACTTTTCGCTGGAGTGCAGTCACATCTTGTTATAACGAAATAGGCTATGTCAAACTATGGATATAATGAAGTAATTTTAATTCTCCCTGAAAGGCTCATATACACTCATGCATTTAAAATCTTGCTTTAAAAAAGCAAACAATAATTTTCAACTGTAAGCGCTGGGGACACCAAACTGATGCAGCATGGTGTACAGTGAAAGCGAGAACCTTTATGACGACGCATTGTGACTGCAATTGGTCCCACGTCAATCACTTTGCGCTCACCTGTAGCGACAAAAAAGGCAGCAGCCACACGCGCCAAGAAGCAGAACCCTGCTGATACATTTTTCACAGGACCGCAAAAAAAATGTAAGAGTTGGGAAACGCAAGAGCCGAGAAATCAGAAAAATTTAGAAGAGAGTAGTGGTGAACTGCACACAATTTTATTTGAATTCTTACATTTGAAAAAAAGTCGCAGTTCTGCTCGAAAGCCAAAGCATCGATTGCGATAGCAAATTTGTATACAATGAAATCTCGATGATACGAATCTCACGGGGTCACGGAAAATATTCGTATTAGCTGAAATTCGTATCATCGAAACACAATTAAAACTAGCTAAATTAAAGAGTCGGAGGTGAACTCACCCAGGCACGCGCACGTAAAAAGCATTTACAGTATACATCACTTATAACGTAACTGTTTATAGCGCAGAACTGGCTACAATGCGGCCTTTTCCGACTCCCGTTTACCCTCCCATAGAACTCCATGTATACGCATACCGCTTACAGTGCAGCCGCGTGAGACGAAATACCGGTTATAATGCGGCTTCCGCTGGAAAATCTCGCCGATAAGGGCGGTAGTGAGCACGCTTCTCAACGAGGTGCGCCCACCGATGGGAGAGGAGATCAACGAAGGCGATGCGGAGGAGGAGCATGAGTCCAAGGGCGATACATCACCGCGCGCCGTATGTGCGAGTGAAAGCGCGCTTTTCGCGCGGGGGACGCACGCCTTCACGCACGGAGAGCGAACGCACAGCGGAGAGCAAACGCGACTTCCTTCACGGCCGGGCGTGCCAGTCGAGCCCGGCCCTGCTTCCGTCGCGCGAAAGCCCGGGGGGTATGGGAGGGAGGGGGGGGGGGGGGGAAGGCGATGCTATGCTGTGGGGCACCAAATGCGTATCTTGCAACCGGGCGCGGGTAACTGGCGATGCAATCTCCCACCGAAAGGAGCAAAGCGGGAAGGCAATGCACGAGGGAGGGAAGGAGGGAGGGGGTTGCTTCTACTCTGCCAACAAATGCGTTCTTGTACTTTGCGCCTGTGCCGGCTGTCGGGGTTGTCACGCGCACCGTCTCTTGAAAGCGATCTCCACACGGCTCTGACCTTTGTACGCGCTGTGCTTACGCCGCTGTTTCCGTTGAAGCGATAGACCGCACGAACCTTCGCTCGCTGCGGCGTCCGCGCGCAAAAGCAAGAAAAGCGCCACCGCGTCAGCGTCAAACTCTTCGCAACCAGTCGCGGCCTCCACGCTGTCCGGCACCGCATCCGCGCCTCCACACCAAAAGAGAAAGAGAAAGCACGTGACTGCGCGCTGTTCTTTTTCGCGGCCGTCGGTGGGGCGGCGTTTATTCGTATCAACTGACACAGGTCGAAAATCGATTCGTAACAACCGTTCTCTAGCACGTTTCAAAGTAATGGGGCTCAGCCGGGACCACAGAAAAATTCGTATCATCCAGAAATTCGTATTAGCCATGATCGTATCATTGAGATTCCACTGTAGACATTGATACAAAGTAACGATAGTTTTATCAACCGTATAAACTTGTAAACATTCATTTACCAACTATATTAACGAGCATGGTGTCAGCGCGCACAGGCAAACGAACACATCACACTCGATGAGTGCGGACACTCTTTATCAAAATGCTGGCGTTAGGAAGTGCCGCAGCAGCAGCGAGCGATGTGACCTTCGTGCTGTCTATAGCTTCAACGCAAACTCAGCGCCGGGAACACACAGCACGCACAAAGCTATGAGCTGCCAACGCACCTACACTGCCTAGACTCTGCCCCTAATGCAGATCGCTTTAAAGATACGGCCCGCGTGGGCCCTACGGCTTCTTGGCCCACTGCTTGAATTGGCTCCGAGGCACGGCTCCAAGGCTCGTCTTCTGACACGGCTTCTTGACTTGCGCTTTCTTTCTGGCTTGGGCGTCTCGACTTGCGCTTTCTTTCTGACTTGGGCGTCTCGACTTGCGCTTTCTTTCTGACTTGGGCGTCTCGACTTGCGCTTTCTTTCTGACTTGGGCGTCTCGACTCGGGCGTCTCGACTCGGGCGTCTCGACTCGGGCGTCTCGACTCGGGCGTCTCGACTCGGGCGTCTCGACTCGGGCGTCTCGACTCGGGCGTCTCGACTCGGGCGTCTCGACTCGGGCGTCTCGACTCGGGCGTCTCGACTCGGGCGTCTCGACTCGGGCGTCTCGACTCGGGCGTCTCGACTCGGGCGTCTCGACTCGGGCGTCTCGACTCGGGCGTCTCGACTCGGACTTTTCGACTCGGGCTTTTCGACTCGGGCTTTTCGACTCGGGCTTTTCGACTCGGGCTTTTCGACTTGGGCTTTTCGACTTGGGCTTTTCGACTTGGGCTTTTCGACTTGGGCTTTGCGACTTGGGCTTTTCGACTTGGGCTTTTCGACTTGGGCTTTTCGACTTCGTGTCTATGACGTGTTGGGCTTGGGCTTTTCGACTTGGCTCCTGATACGGCTTCTGATACGGCTTCTTGACCCCTGTGGGGATGCGCGACTCTCACGCGTCTCCTGTGGTTCGACTTCACCGCGTGGCTAAGTGCTGGTGGTGGTCGTAGTGGTTGTGGCGCGTTGCAAGAGATGGCGCGAGTGTCGCGATGCTAACGCCACCAAACGGCGGGGTGACTTGGGAGAAAAAAGTCGAAGGCGCTCTCTCTTTGGCTTGGGATCGGCAAGCAACACGCACAAACGCTTCGCGCGTGCGCCGGCCCGCTTCGCGCGACCGTCGCGCGAGGCTAAGAGCAGGACACCGGCATGGACGAACACGGATCGTTCGAGCGCGCCACCGTTCGCGTGACTGTACACGTGAATGACTAGGCGATGGTGTCATAGCATGGGGCGAACATATTCGCTCGCTATCCGGTCGCGGTGAGTCGGACTTCCTTGATTTGTCGCGCGCCCGTGTGCATGTTCTACAGTGCAGTCCACTTATAACGATATTGAGAAAAACGAGAAATCCGATCGTTATAACCGATTATCGTATATCTGGACTGCGAAAAAAAAAAAAAATGCCGAATATACCTTTGCAGTCCCGAAACCGAAACTGACACTTGCGATAAAAAATCGACGTCGTAGAAAGTAGGCCGTGAAAAATGAAACTTTTATTTACACCTCTAAATAGCGTCTCAATCGTTAGGCACGCTGAAATAAAAATCTGCACTCGCGGAAGTTTCGGATTCACAACCGCCGTGTGCATCGCGTCCATCTGCTGCGTGAACACTGGCGGCTATAATTTAGTGTGCATGAATTCAATGAGCGACTCGATCGACAATGTTGCACTTTGGTTGAGCCTCGGGGTCGGTGTCAAAGGCGGGCCATTGTCAATCTCGTTGTCACTGCTGCTGCTGTCATCGCCTCCGTCGCACAACGCCGCCGTCTGTTGCGACAACGATCGCCCCGTCGGAGTTCTCTTCGCAGAACGAGGCAGCACTATTTTCACTCAGAAGCTCCTCCATCGAAGCACCACCTGTTTCATCGTCAGTAGCGACGTGCTCCCAGAGTTCGGACACCACCTTGTTGGTTTCGCCCATGGGGTTTTCGTCGTGGTGCACGAAGCCCGCCTTTTCCGTTGATCGGCATGGACACTGCTTCTAGCCTTCATGATCGTGGCGCTCCCGGTTTTCATAATCGTCAATATCATCCACTGCGTGAGCTCGTACTTCAAGTCTTGCAAATTTTGCAGCTTCGTCTCGAGAGACGCAGCTTTGCGCTTTGACGGCGCACCTCCCGCTGCTTCCGCAGTGCATAGGTCGCGCAGGCGTCGCTTGCTTATCGCTTTCTCCCCCCTCTTGCAAAATTAGTTTCGTCTCAAGGGGGGCACCTGCCGCTGCTTCCATTGAGAGAGAGCGCGGCAGGGAGCGCAGGCGCCCCTCGCCAGAGGAGGCGTTGCCTTCGCTTATCGCCTTTCTTCCGCCCTCTGCTCGCGCGACCGCCGGGGACGCGGGGGTGAAGCAGCTGGCGCCATCTTGTGCACGCTGCACCAACTTGCGATGCTCTCCGTGGCTTTCCCAATCGGCGCGCGGGCGGGATGCGTTGCGCGGTAATGGCGGCAGATACGAACTCGCGTAGGCAAACTTTTCGCCCCGTCTGGGTTAAGGGCAACGTAGGAACGCAATTTTCACGTTTATTCTGCATGAAAAGCACTGCCCAGAAGCAAAATTTCAATCGTTATATCCGATATGCGGTGAATAATATATCGTTATATATGGTTTTTTTTTCTCATAGCCCCAATGCATAAGTTGATACTCTTAGGTCGACTCATCGTTATAACCGATATATCGTTATATGTGGTATCGTTATATGTGGACTGCACAGTATTGGTTGTAATTCGGCTAGTATGTATTAGTGTAGAAAAGGTGCAATAAATGCCCTTTTGATTGGTTGCAAAACTGTGTTGTCGTTCCTTTGTCCCAAGAGCCCGTGTGAGACCCCACATCTGGCTGCCCAACGTGGACCTCTTGGGGCATCGGACGATAATTTTAACAGTTTTGCGCGGTTCGAGACAACCTTTGTTTCAATCGAAGCGTAGTCCTAGCGTGAATTTTGATCGCTAGCGTCGGCGGCGTGCTTTCTTGAGAGAGGCGACGGTTGCTGTAGCGTGTTTGAACTTTTCAACATGCTAAGCCTTTTCACGAGTGTTTTGTTGAAGTACTGTACACTCGTCGGTACGAGAGCCACGTGGTCTGCATCCTGGGAGAGTGAGGCCTAGCGCCCGTGGAGCATTGGTAAGCCTGAAGCGAGTGAGTACGGAAGCCTCGTGGGTGGTCCGAATTTCTTATGTAAATAGCTTCTATCTCTTTGACTTCGGAAGTCGCGGCTCAGGGAGCCGGGTGGCCGCGGGCCATGGGTGCCGCTACGGGCTGACTGGTATTGCGGCCTGGCACCGGGTGCTCCGACACCATCTGGGACGGTGGGCGCCGTCAACTCGAATGCTGTGTGCACCGAGCGGGGTAGGACCACCTCACAGAGCTAACGTCTCCTCGCGGCTGCCTGTTGTGCCCATTTTGGGTGATGTTTTTTTTTTTTGATGCCGGTTGTTGTCAGGATAGCGACGCATTAGGCCTAAGGCTTTACGAAGCCGCCTGTCGCACGTGGAGGGACACAACCTGGTGGACCGTTGTGTTGAGGTGTCGCACTTTGCTTCCCTCATTCTAGTTAGCCTCGCACGAATTGAAATTACTCGTTCGACTCAAGAAAGCAAGCTTTGTTCACGTGAACTTAGCATCTGAAATGCCACCCGAAATTTCTGCTAGCCGAATTGAACATTGTACCACGTGGGCGATGCGTGTGCCGAATTCCTCTCCCTTGCACTACTTTAGTGTTTGTCGAGTGCGTTGAGTGTACGCAGTGTGAGCGGAGTCACCCCTGGTTTGCTGTCACCTGCACATCGCCTGCGCTGCTGCCCCAGCCTACGAACGAGCCACCCCAGGCGATGCAGATGCCTGTGGCCAGTTCGGCGCAGCGATTTCGGCGGCCGCCTGTGTCCGGCTCGTTACCCTCGGCGGCTGGGAAAAGAGCCGGCAGTCACCAACGGCTACAGCGGCTCTCGCCGGCAGGGCACGTCAGCGCGAGCGACGCTTGCTCCGGGCCGGCTTCTGCGTCGCCGTTTCCGAAGTCCTGTGCTGGAGTCGTGCCATCGAATCTGCAGAGCTGGTGCTGTGACCAACGGACGCCAGCAGAGAACCCCAGAGACAATGTCGGCTCGCATGTTGTGGATAACGTGTGGACATTTCCTCGGCGGCGTCACTGTCGCATGTACTAACTTTTGTTCGCGACGCGTGCGTTGATAGACCTTGTGACATGTTTCGCCGGAGTATGTGTAGTGATTTAAGGTTGGGGGGATGTGGGGATGCGCGACTCTCACGCGTCTCCTGTGGTTTGGCTTCACCGCGTGGCTAAGTGCTGGCGGTGGTCGTAGTGGCTGTGGCGCGTTACAAGAGATGGCGCAAGTGTCGCGATGGTAACGCCACTGAACAGCGGGGTGACTTGGGAGAAAAAGGTCGAAGGCGATCTCTCTTTGGCTTGGGATCGGCGAGCAACACGCACGAACGCTTCGCACGTGCGCTGGCCCGCTTCGCGCGACCGTCGCGCGAGGCTAAGAGCAGGACACCGGTATGGACGAACACGGATCGTTCGAGCACGCCACCGTTCACGTGACTGTACACGTGAACTACTAGGCGATGGTGTCATAGCATGCTCGCTATCCGGTAGCGGTGAGTCGGACTTCCTTGATTTGTCGCGCGCCCATGTGAATGTTCTATTGGTTGTAATTCGGCTAGTGTGTATTAGTGTAGAAAAGGTGCAATAAATTCCCTTTTTATTGGTTGCAAAACTGTGTTGTCGTTCCTTTGTCCCAAGAGCCCGTGTGAGACCCCACACCCCGCACGACGGCACAGTACACAATTAATGCCAGAGTACAACACCGCGAGGGCGCGCACTTTTTCTACGTCGCAGATTGCTTTCAAGATATGGTGCCAGAGTAACCCCCCCCCTCCCTCTCCCCGTGCCTAGTGGGCGACAGAAGAAGCGCCCTTCCGCCCCACCTTTCTGCTTCGCACGTGCGAGATTGAGCCGCAATCGTTGGCTGACGCTCGCACGCCTTTACTCAGACATACAGCTTATGGCACGCGGGGTCGGCGTTATTGCCCTTGAACTTTATACGAAACAACTATGTGCCAAAACCAATTTTAAGGCCCAAACACGTCATAGACACCAATTTTAGATAGCAAATACGAATCTCAAAGGACATGCTTTTGCTAGTGGAAACCGAAAACACGTCATAGGTGTTGCCCCCGGCACTTTGGGTGGCCAATCCCATCGTCAAGCCACCGAGCCAAGTGACAAAAAATCAACATGGCCGCTCGGGCCGGCGGGAATGGTCCCACAGTGCGACGCAACAGCAGGGTTCCCAATGCATTGGGTCCTATGGGAACTATGCCGGGACTGGCCAAAAACGACGTACCACTCGGGAAAACGCAGCACCCAGGAACGTAACAGCGGGGTTCTACTGCACCGCACTTCAATCGCTGCGCACTGTATGTAATGTCAACCAAACAAGTTTATGGAGCACAGGATTTCAGAAAACGTCTAATTTTTGAGCAGCCTGCAATAGTAGTCAGTAAAACCGAACATCACAATGTTGTTCACATATACTGGCTGCGTTGTTAGGCTGCTCGGAAATTGGAAATTTTCTGAGATCCCGTGGTCCATAAACTTTTTTTGTTGACTTACATTTCCGACAATTCCTTGCTATATTCTAGTTGTTCTAACATTAATAAAAGAGCCGTTCATATGCAAGAGCTTCGTGTCCCATGTGCTTTGCTTGCCTTTGCTTCTGCAGGTGCAATGGCTCTGGAGCTTGGGCACCGAAGGCGAACACTTTAATTTGTAGTCAGCTTTCCATCTTATCAGCGTATCAGTCTTTCCTTTATAGGGTATATTTTCCTTCCTCGCGCTTTCCAACTCTGGTTATGTCCGGCACATGACTGTTTGCTGTGCATCGACGGTGAACGCAAACACAGTGGTGTGTTCTCGTCGCGCTAAGCTGTGTGAAATGAACCATGACTGAAGGTTGGGCTAATTTATAAGACATTAAGAATGGCGAAGCATTGCAAAGATTAAAAGAATTACAATGGACGAGAACGGGAACTTACTGACACATGTGTGATTGGTGAAGCAGCTCAAGAAACAGAAAAAGGTCCCTGTCCCTTATGTTTCCCCTGGGTGTGTGATGTTCTAAACAATGCTTGTGAAACCTTCCTTCTGACTGCTCTCTTTGACTCTCTGTTGTAAGAGCTGTGACAAATTATGTTCCTCAGAACACCCTTCTACGTGTGCTGCTAAGTCTGAGGTTGCGGGAACAAATCCCGGCCGTGGCAGCCACATTTCGATCAGGACGAAATGAAAAAATATCCATATACCATTCATTGGATGCACGTTAAAGAACCCCAGGCGGTTAAAATTAACCCAGCGTCCCCCATTACGGCATGCCTCATAATTATGTTTTTGGTACATAACATCCCAGAATTTTAACATTTTACTATGATGACGCTTTTAAGCCGCTGGTTTGTTTGCTTTTCCTGACAGCCTTGTACAAAAGGGGCTGGAAACTTTAGTCAAGCCGGGGGAGGGGGTATTCTGTAAGAGTCCACCTAGTGGACTGTCCACTTCAGCTGTTTCAATTGGCTCCAACAGCACTAGCGAGAAGGAGCCAGCCAGTCTCCTCGCTTGTGCTGCTGGAGCCAATCGCGAGAGCCGAAGTGGACAGTCCTCTAGGAGGACTCTTACAGAATACCCCCCTTCCCTCTGGTCTCTCAAAAGAAGCTCTTATCCACAGTCTCTTCCATCACACGGATGGAAAATAAAATATTGTTATTATGAGTATTCTGCCTGCAGTAACACTGTACACGTATAAATAGTCACGCTGTATGATTGGCTCACCATTATGCCCGCCTCCTCGATTTCTTTTTTCCTGTTTGTTTCTTTGCCTCACATCTGTTTTGCCTACCACATTTTCTTCTTCTCTACATTGTGTTTTGTGAATTAATTTTTAAGTGCACCAGTACAAAGGCTCCTTAGCTATTGCTGGGCGTTATAATAAACATTTGTTTGATTGATTGATTGTTATTGTTGTCTATGTTCCTATTCGCATCAAACTTTTTGTGTTATTCATGAAGTGTGTATTGGAGCAACACTTCTGGGTCCAATGTATAACTCTAGAAGGCTGGCAATGATAGCAATGACCTCAAAAAAATTAACAGCACCCACCAGGAACAGGAATTGCCTCGGGAAAGATCTTCCGCACGCTGCAGGCGATGGCACGGTAGCCCAGGTCTTGCTCGCTGTGCGGTGACACGGGGTGCGCCTCCATGGCATAGAGAACCTCCAGGGAGACATTGGGCAGTCCGCCCAGCAGCTGCCGGTCAAGCTCTACAACCTGCATTCATACACACTATCAGCATTGCCACGTTAGCAATTTCTTCACTTGACTTAACGAATTTCTTGTCTGTTTAGCAACAAATTTGTTTATTTAGTAATCCACAACTTTTTGTTGAGTTGACAGAACAATTGGAGACAGTTTAGCGACTTCTCTGTCAGTAATATTGAATCGTAATTGGATCTAGATTTAGCCTCTGGCTGAGCCTTCAGAGAGGCATAACTCGGCATTACGTTTGTTGTTCCTACCAGGAGGGGCGGCACTTGAGAAAGCTCACTCAACCGTAGCAGGTATACCGTAAGAACTCTCATATAATACCATGACATTTTCTGATTACTGGTGTCTTAAGTTTCCACTTGGTGCTATAGACTATTGTACAGAAGTGTTTAGGTTCCGCCATCTTGGGCTGTTAACGCTAGTGTTTGCTACCTCTAACAACGAAATGTACGTTACTACAGTCGCATTGCAAGCACGAATATATTTGTATAAATGTGTTCAGCCGTCACGTGTTATGTGACTTCACTTCTCATAAAACTTAGAAATTGTTTGTGTAACAGCCCAATATGGCGGTGCTCATGAATCTAATATAAAATCGTCTATATGTGGATCCAAACCGAAATTTCAGCCAGAAATCGGGCTCAAAGTTTTGGTTTCGTTACTGCTGCCTGGCTACCATCATCCTCTAGCGTACTAGAGGCACCATCTGGAGACTGCCTGGGTTTGGCGGCCATAACATGCTGACCTAGCAAGCGAGTGTGCACCTCGGCAGCACACGAGCTAGCGTGCTAACCCCGTGAAATGCAGGCTATCGGGAAATTGCATTTTTTATCCACAGTGAAGCAGAAGAATGCCAGGACCGTGAAAGCAGTACTTGGCTACCCTCACGAGGCAGGTGATTTAGATGCAGAGAAAATTCCCAGCTGCACTGCAGGTAGGCAGTGGGGCATCTCAAAACATGCTCGACAGTACAGAAGATGACTATCTCCAGGAAGAGTTTTCGGACAAGAGACAGGCCAAGGATGATGATGATTGAAGCGCGAAATTGATGTAATGAAGTGTTTTTGCCGAATTGGCCTCCCTCGTATTTCAAGGAGATGCAACTCACCCCCCTTTTTGCTATCCTTAAATTTTGCCTCGTATTACACGCAGGTACGTATTATATGCAGGTCTTTATGGTAGTCCATCAAGCTCAAACCTGTGCTCATTAGGAATCCTAAGGCTTACAAGTGTGCAATTTGTTGTAGAAATTTGACGCTTCCTTGGCTGTGGCACCCTCACGTTCGACACGCAATGACTTGGGCAGCAAGACAGCTAGAGGGATGCCAATCCGCACCCACCACCTTTGACCACGGCGGGTCCACTAGGAATAAGGAGCGAGCACAACTGCAAGAGTAGACCGTAGGACCCCCCCCCATAGCTGTATCAGAAGCTGAGCATGTAAGCTTTGTAATGAACGAACAAGTGTCACTTGTGTATTTGGTTACACCCTTTCTGTACCCTAGTGCCCATGCACCCTCCACAGCACGCGCAAGATGTTTCACGTAACCCACTACGCTTGCGACCGCGATACAGCCTACCTGATTTCTCTTCTTATACCACAACACACGTTGATAACTACGCTTCTATGTTTGGTGACGATGGAAGAATTCAGTATAAGCTTCATCCATGAAACTGCACTGTGCCTACACTCGGTGCCTCTGTGCTGAAAACATATTGTCATGTGGCAGTGACACTTGTAGTCAGTCACAGCAGTGGTGCAACATCTCAGTCCTTGCAAGAGACGAGGTGGTTCACACGGATGTGGGCAGAACACAGAAAGTGCAGACAAATATTTAAAACTGCATTGTGCCTACCATGCACCACTGGGATTCAAAAGAGTAACACATGCAGCAATGTGCATTCCGGAGCGGACACATTGCCCACTACGCTGTTGTGCGACTGCTATTTCATCTACGGTTTGTGCCCCTCGCGGACTCTATAAGAGTGGTGGCATCTGCACATGCATCTCCGAGGCCACGACTGGCAATACCATTGCAGACAAGCATGACGCGTACATTGCAAAGAGGTTGCTTCTTAAAAAAAAAAGAAATGGAGATGTTCTGGAATAAAATCCTTTGTTGTGATGGTCATGAAAACATCACAGTTAAACCTGGATATAACGAAACTGACAAATTCCAGAAAAAATTCGTTATAAAGAGGATTTCGTTATATGCAGGTTTGGCACGGAAATTAAAAAAAAGAACCGCTTACCGTATTTACTCGATTCTAATGCGCCCTCGATTGTAACGTGCATCCATTTTCCGTAAACAAAAGAGAGGAAAAAAAATCCTTTACAGTACCGCGCACCTCATGCTTTCATACAGAAATATAACTATCGCTCAAGATTTAGTCCAAATACACTAAAGTTGCGATGAACAAAACAGTCCCAGTTTTGCCCAAAAGGCGAAGCATCGATTGCGACAGCAAATTAGCAGACAGCTATACAAAGTAAGGATAGTAGTTTTATCGGCCATATAAACTTGTAAACATTCACTGTTTAACTAAATTGGTAGACTAATGCCTAAGCACACGTACTACAGCACATGGTCGAAGCTACGGGAGCTAGGCTCGAAGTGCGTAGGAAGCGACCATATTGAAATGCCGATGGCGATATGGTAGCGCAAATTTAGGGTCGTGCTCGATTCTAACGCGCAGGCAATTTTTGGACCCGTTTTATCGGAAAAAAAGTGAGAGGGAAAGGTCACGCCCGTGGCGGCAAGATCGCCGGCTCGAGGAATGCAGGCCCACTTCGTGAACACTCGCACGCACGCACACGTGCGCTCGCTCTCGCCTCGCAGTCGCCGTGAATTCGAGCGCGCCAAGCGCGCCACCGCCACTTCGCATTCTGTCGCGGAGGAGAAGGTGCTTCCGGATGCTGTTCGCACAAAAATGACAAAATTCAGGGCAAAATCTCTAGGTTGTCGGCGGGGAAAATTCGTTATTTCGAGGGGATCTCCCGCTGCCACTTCGATACATAGAGGTCTCAAATACAAGTGCTTCTATGGAGTAACAGCGGGAAATAGAAAAACTTTGTTATATCCAGGAATTCGTTATATGGAGGTTCGTTATAAACAGGTTTAACTGTATTAACAGTACAAATGAGGCGTTCATGTCAATGATGACGGTGAGTTTCAAACATAGGAGATACGCAGTATTGAGGATGCGCCAAGAATAAAATGCTCCAAGCATGGATGGTTTTCGCTGCCAGACAGACAGACAGGCATACTTACTTTCAATTAAAACGTTATTCTTCCAACTGAATGCCTCCCCGACAGTTGTAAACTACTCTATAACTGTTTGATTTTTGCCCATTCTTCTATAATGGTGAATGTTTTTGTTCCAGCACTTTTTTTATATGACAGTCTCCCCTTTGTTGACAGAATGCTATTATGCCAGAAAATAGGTTCAGAGGCAAAGGATCTTCCAACTGAATCCCTCCCCGACAGTTCTAAACTACTCTATAACTGTTTGATTTTTGCCCATTCTTCTATAATGGTGAATGTTTTTGTTCCAGCACTTTTTTTATATGACAGTCTCCCCTTTGTTGACAGAATGCTATTATGCCAGAAAATAGGTTCAGAGGCAAAGGATCTTCCAACTGAATCCCTCCCCGACAGTTCTAAACTACTCTATAACTGTTTGATTTTTGCCCATTCTTCTATAATGGTGAATGTTTTTGTTCCAGCACTTTTTTTATATGACAGTCTCCCCTTTGACAGAATGCTATTATGCCAGAAAATAGGTTCAGAGGCAAAGGATCTTCCAACTGAATCCCTCCCGACAGTTCTAAACTACTCTATAACTGTTTGATTTTTGCCCATTCTTCTATAATGGTGAATGTTTTTGTTCCAGCACTTTTTTTATATGACAGTCTCCCCTTTGTTGACAGAATGCTATTATGCCAGAAAATAGGTTCAGAGGCAAAGGATCTTCCAACTGAATCCCTCCCCGACAGTTCTAAACTACTCTATAACTGTTTGATTTTTGCCCATTCTTCTATAATGGTGAATGTTTTTGTTCCAGCACTTTTTTTATATGACAGTCTCCCCTTTGTTGACAGAATGCTATTATGCCAGAAAATAGGTTCAGAGGCAAAGGATCTTCCAACTGAATCCCTCCCCGACAGTTCTAAACTACTCTATAACTGTTTGATTTTTGCCCATTCTTCTATAATGGTGAATGTTTTTGTTCCAGCACTTTTTTTATATGACAGTCTCCCCTTTGACAGAATGCTATTATGCCAGTAAATAGGTTCAGAGGCAAAAGGAATTGCAGAAGTCTGCTGTTTCTTTCTGTGCAATAAAAATGTTAAACGTAGCATTGGAAATGTTCGCTATAAGAAATACATGATTTAACTGAGTTCAGACTGTACCGTCTTTCCTGGTTGACTTGCTTAATGACACTTTATTATGCTACATTAAAGCAAGGTTAATTGTACCCACAGACAGGGGCGGATCCAGGTTTTTTCTGAGGGGGGGGGGGGTCAGCTTTTGTCGATGATGATGATGATGATGATAGTAGCCTCTCTCATTTACTGAAATTCACCGTTTCTGCTCACGATAAACCCGCGTTTTATACGGCTAGAGCAACACCTGTAGCCCGCCGTGGTGGCTCAGTCAGCTCAGGCGTTGCGCTGCTGAGCACGAGATCGCGGGATCGAATCCCGGCCGCGGCGGCCGCATTTCGATGGAAGCGAAATGCAATAACGACCGTGTGCTTACGTTGTAGTGCACGTTATAGAACCCCAGGTGGTCAAAATTAATCCGGAGCCTTCCACTACGGCGTGCCTCATAATCAGAACTGGTTTTGGCACGTAAAACCCCAGAAAGATGAAGAAGCCCTATAGCGAAGCCAGGTATCGGTTTCTCCGAGCTTATAGGAAAATCACATTACCCAATACAGCCATGTGCTTGGCGGCTGTGCCTGATAATACAGGGTGTTCAAAACTAAGCTTGATGCTTTTCTTAAAATTAGGCACTGGGAGGCACGCAAAGACCACCTGTGCAATTAAGTTATGTGGCCAGGGGGGCACAAAGTGAGATGATAATTATCGCTGTGAGCAGCCCAATTAACTAAAATTGAACAATTATTTTTTGTCGACTGCAGTAAGTGGGTATCTTTGTATTGAAAACTTAGAGGCAGTCGTGTTTCTACACAGTATCAGTCGGAAGAATTATTCTAGCGTGTTCGTGCTTCGAGATATCAGACTCCAAATTTCAATTGTACTACGCAGAGTTATCGACTCGACGCGAGAGCGGTTTATGCTTTGCGTTGCTGTGGAAGGGAGGCATTTTGAACATTTTTAGGGCATTGACATCTTGATGGGTGAAGTGTTGTCATGAAATTTGTGCATGACAACACCAAATTTAAAGCGCCAGTATGAAATATTCGTTAGCATAGCTAAAAAGGTTTCTGCTGTTGATGGTACCGTTGTTGCTTTTGATTTCCATAAAACACAATACTTGGAAATCAGCAGTCACTTTATTTGCGTAGCCCAGGCAAGGACAATGCCCGGTCGTCTAGTCACCATTACGCATGCGCACTCCCCTACGGCTTCTCTGCGCGCGCCATTATCTCGGCATGGCAGCTGCCGCCATTTTTACAGGCTGCGCGGTCGCGTGTTACGACAGCGGTTACGGGTTCTTCGATTTTTTTTTTATTTCGCCAGCCGTGAGGGGAAGGAGGACAGTTATCTTTGCCAATGCCTCCGCCACGTTGTCAGACTAAGCGCCGTACCCAACAGCCGCGGCACATTAGGGAGGAGCTTTGCACCGATCCTCACTCTCTTGCATGCGTAATCATGCAAACGACAATTAAAATTTGTAGTTGGATATCTCGGAGCATAGACACGCTATACTCGCGGACAACTTTCTGTGGCAATGAAGGGAAAGCTACGAGCGCGTGGATGCTGCACATGTGTTACCGCACCAAGTAGTCCGGCAGCGTTTGACAGTGCTTTTGGTTGCTCGGAACAGACGCTGAATCGACGCAACTTCCACGTGCGACGATTTCGCGTTTGCCCAGACGCGGAAGGGAAAAGCCGCAAAATGAGTAAACTTTTACACTCAGTGGTGTGTTATGTCTTATTTAACTGTTGCTAATAAGCTGTTTATGCTTACTCTTCGCCAACATAAACCAACGTGGATTAAAACGCGGGACTCTTTTCAGAAGCACCCTCACTTCTGAGCGCTTTGCCTCCGTAGCTTTCCCTTCATTGCCAGAGAAAGTTGTCCGCGAGTAAAGAAGGATTCTTCGAAGTGAAACTGTGTAGAAACACGACTGCCTCTAACTTTTGAATACAAACATACACACTTACTGCAGTCAATAAAAAGTTAATTATTCAATTGTAGTCAATTCGGCTGCTGACTAGCGATAATTATCATCTCACTTTGTGTCCCCCTGGCCACATAACTTATTTGCGCAGGTGATTTTCACGTGCCTCCCAGTGCCTCATTTTAAGAAAACCATAAAGCTTAATTTTGAACACCCGGTATATCTAGCCTGTATTGTTTCTTAAAATAAAATTTGTGATGATCTGTCACAGGTTCATTATAAACGTGTAAGCAAGGGTCCATCTTTGGAGTTCTGTTGGGACACCTTGATTTCCTTAAGAAGATTCCTTGTGTCCGGATGAGACACATTCGTTTGCTTTGGAGCAACGCTCTGCTCCAACGCGGCAACCACTACGCTGGTTGTTTACGATATGCGAATCACCGCATATGAAGACTCACGACGCCACCTACAGGAAGAACGATGTGGCGTAGTAGCTGTGAGCGCGAGCCAGCTAGCGTCTTGATGTTTTGTTTCCCACGCGACGTCATCCTTTTACACAAGGCGCGCATCTGCTCCCGTTTCTCTAACCACGCGACGCCATCCTATGCCCGTGCAATTCCTTTCTCTATGCCCGCGCGCTGGCCGCTGACGTCACGCTCCCCCATTTCGCAGCCGCTGCTCGAGGTTTCGCCCCGCTCCGCGAGCACGGCCACTCAGAAAAAACGGATCCGGCGGGTTTGAGCCTCCTATGCTTAATGTATGACAACTGCGAAGTCACTATGAAAAACTTGTAGCGTACGAACGGTACTGTGCTTGTACTGGATATTGTCAACGTGTAACTGTGATCACAATTGGTGCTACAGTTAAAAAAAAAAGTTGCCTATGCGTAGTTCTTAGTTTAGCTGTTAGTTGTTATTATTTATATATGAACACTTCAGCGAGAGATCTCTTTCATTAAGCAGGTTGATCACAGAACCGATGACAGCCAATGATGCAACCGTTGACACCCCAATGGGGAACTAAGTTGATCAGGCGCGAAGGCGCTCGCGCGGACATCAGCATGCTTGGCAAAACGGATGTCCCCTCGTTCATTCGACACCACCGACGGTACGAGTAAGGCATGGCCTGCGCCAGGAGGTCCAAGGTGTGCCTGAGAAAAAATAACTACGGCAACCTCGCGACACCACACCCCTACGGAATACAACTAAGCTTGTGAGCGAGCTAGCTTTACTTCTACATGGCTATTACCATTGGTACTCGCGAAAAATGATTTTGAAGAATGCTGGTGGCCATAATTTTCGCGACAGGGCCATCCCCCTGTCAGCGAGGGGGCGGTGCAGAAATCTGAGGGGGGGGGGGGGGGGGTCAGGACCTCCGGACATCCCCCCTGGATCCGCGCCTGCCCACAGAACAGTGTTTATGTGCACTGTCAATGTCCAATTAGGCCTTCTTTTAATGTATTCTGATGATAGTATTTGTCTATTCATGAGCAGTTCTACCACATCGCTGGTGCACAGCCACCTCTCACCTCAGCCACCGACTGTGAAGGGTGCACCCGATGGTTGATGTAGGCGTGCGCCTCCGATGGAACCACGTTGTCCTGCGGCAACATACATGGCGGGGAAAAGAAATTTGAAAACATGCTTGTCACGCCTACCTCACGAATCATTTTCCAGCAACCGTTTGTGAAAAGTTCCTGAAAAACTTTTCCGACATGTAGAAGTGTTTTGCCCACCCCACGTAAATATGACTATGCGAAAATTCCTTCAATTACTGTTAAAAGTGTCCAGTGTTCTAAAACTAACTATTTCTCTGAATATTAATTGTTTTCCTGGGTATGGCTCAGGTATTACCACTAAATTTTCAAAAAGTACTATAGTTTTGTTAGTTCAATTATACTCTCAAAACATTTTCAGCAATCTCTAGATACTACCACACTGCCTCACAAATGGACAATCTGAACGTGGCAACCCATTAATTACCGTCCCATTTTCATGACTTGTACTTGTAAATTACTGGAGCATATAATTTTTTTTAGCCCTGCCAATTTTTTACGTGAAACACAACTAGTTTCTTTTCCCGATAGGTTACACGGAATGTCCACCGAATGTTGCACAGACTGTATTTTCATAGATTTCTCCAAGGTGTTTCGACAAGGTTTGCCACAAGGTTCTGTTGTTCAAACTAAGTAAACTAAATCTGGATCCTAACCTCCTCACCAGCATTGAGCATTTCCTAACAAATCGCACTCAGTTTGTTGTAAGCTAATGGATACAGTTCTTCTTTCAGTGACATTTATTCTGCCATATCCCAAGGTTCATTCCTGGGCCCTTTCTTATTTTGAATTTATATTAACGACCTTCTGGCTATGCTGTCCTCTAACATACATTCGTTTACTTACGACTGTGTTGTATTTCACAAAATAACCAATGAAGTCGACTACAACTTGTAACTCATTAGCTAAATGATACAACTCCTGGTTAATGGCGCTGAATATTAACGAGTGTAAAGTACTACAACTACCCCGGGTGGCTCACCACCAAAACGTTTACATCCTAAATAACATCCCTCTCAAAATAGTCGACTCGTACAAGTATCAGGGTGTTCGTACAACCGTAAGCCTGTCATGGTCAGTTCCCATCGAGTACATCAATAGCAACGCTAACCGCATGTTAGGGTATCTGCACCGTTAACATTTCTAGAATGCCATCTAATCTAAAATACCTACTGCATAAAACTTTATTACGGCCTAAATTAGAATATGCTACATCCATGCGGGATCCTGGAGATAACTGAAAATTACTTCCTTAGAACTTGTCGAAAATAACAGTGTTTTATCTTATCTAATTATAACAGAACCGCGAGCATTAGGACATGTTGGCCTTCATTTGCTGTCTTTTTTCCATAATACTGCACATCTAACACTTTTTCACAGTCCTTAACATCATCCAACATAACATGTACAGTTCTTTACAGCACCACATATGTATCGCATCGTACTGTTCAGTGCCATAAAGTTAGGAAGGATTTATGTCACCCAAAGCATTTTTATCGGTCTTTTCTGCCTCGCGTGTCTATGGATTGGAACCACCTTCCTGCTGATATTGTGGCTATTAATGATAACACAGTTCTTTGTGAAACTTTAGGCAATATTTTATAACTATGCACTTTTGAATTTTTGTTTTTATGACATCTAATATTGTATAGCATGAAACTTTTGTACTTCACATTGTTGTCTTTTCTCTGTTTTTTGTCACTGCATTTGTTGTTTAATATGTACCATATATTGTACCCTACATTTTCCACTCCTCTTTATAATGCCTCTGGCGATGAGGGAATGAAAAATAAATAAATTTCTGCATAATTTCCTGCAAGCTGAATGCATAATTTTTTTATTTGCCTATTTATCTGTGATAATGTTCCAACTAGGCATAACATAAGCAAACTAATACACTAGCTTGAATGACCACAAATAACCGACAAGTGTCTTGCTGTTTAGTTTGCTGTTCAGTGATGGTAGTAAACCTTATTACGATACCATAATCAATGATAATGCAAAACATCTTACTTTCCCAATGTTGATGTTTACACAGCATGAAACACAAATGCAGGAAACTTAGAAGAGACTGCGGATAGCTAGCTAGCCCCTGAAGTCAGTAGAGTATTTATGTGTTGTCAACAAAACAAAAATATCAATTCATTATTCCAAGGATGATCACTGTCCTCAGTATTGGTGATCTTGCATGTGACCCAACGTCATGTTGGAACTATTGCATGGAGTGTACATACCTTGACGCCACCAGCAATGCGAGTGACTGTGGTAGTGGTGCGGATCATCGGGTCCATCTGCTGGTTCCGCGACATGAACCTGCACATTTCCAGGTAATTTTTTTCATTGCATCATCATCACTATCCTCATCTTCTCACATGAAAACGCACATGCCAGCCAGAGTAAGTAATGCTGCTTTTATGAATGACAAAACCTGCTGGACACTGAGTGGAGTTGCCACCTGGCCGCTTTTTCATCGGCACAGCTCGTTCTTCCCTCGTGATGCCGGCTGCTGGTTCAACCCCTACACCAACAAGCCCAGCACAATTACGTGCGTACTATGCCCTACTTACCCAATTCTAAGCAATTAGATGCAGTCCCATGAAATCAAGTGCAAAAAGAGGCACAGTGCTCCAGTATGCTCTAATATAAAATCTATGCTGCTCCGGTGCGTTCCTGTATGCAGGTGTCTTATACTATTTTGGTACTAGTAGAGGTGCGCAAACAGGCATTCTTGAGAGAGAATCAAATACAAATCGAACAGTGCCAGCAGTGAATCAAATTAAATATTTTTCAAATAATTTGTGATAATGTACAGCATTATCATTCCCATCATTGCCAAACAATTTCAGCATTCTGATACAGTATCCTTTGTTAATTTGACTATGGTTAATTCAATTTTTCGGTTAATTCAATCCTGACCGAAGGTCCCGGCCAGCACCCATATATTTATATGGGCCCAAAATTCTGTTATTTCAATATGAAAACTGGGCTTCGCCAAATAATTCGAAGTTGTCTTATCAGCTTCGCCGCAACACAGCTTTGTTATGCAGTCAAGCATATCAAGAATGAAAAGGGGCCACTGTCACAGGACGTAGTACACGTTTCTTAATTAAACAGGCGTGCACAGGCCATCGCCAGTCACAGTATGAGCACCTAAATGCCTAATAAGCATACTGATGGCCATTCAGAGATGTTTCTGACTTTGCTGTGGCGATCTGAGCCCTCGTTTTGCCCACTGTGCGTGTCTTGCATAGGAGACCGTTAACGGGGCCTAGTACACATTCCTTAGTTGTACGTGCGCGTGCACCGTACCCCATAAAGCAGAGAAAAACCCTCAATGTATTAGGGAAGCTAGCGAAAAGGAAGGTAGTAAGATTAAAAGAAAGCTCAGAAAGTTCAGAACGTGTTTAAAGCTAACAAAAGAGCAGAGGTGTTTCTAAAGCTCTGAAGGCCTGCTGGTAAACTAAAGTGTCTCGGTGCTGGTACTGTGAGCGGAGACGGAGCATGTGCAAATTAAAGAACACGTGGTATGTCCTGCAGAAGTAGCCCGCTTTCCCTCGCTTGATATACTTCACCGCGTAATACGGCTCTATTGCAGCGAGGGTAAATTTAAAGGCAAATATTGCAAAGTGAATCGATGGTGTGTTTCGGCGTTCTTCCTGCTGTTCATTTAATGCGACCCGCCGGATAATTCAACGAGTTTCGTCGGTCTCGTCAGGTTCGAATTAACGGGAGTTGACCGTGTTCACAAAATTTGAGGCCTTCAGTAAGTACACTGCACAATATAAAGCATTTATTAAAAAAATTACACCATCTTCCCGTAGGGGAACCCTGAGTAGTACGCGAAGCAGCCATGGGGTCGACTCCAGGTAGTTTTATCAGCTGTATAAACTTGGACATGCAGCAGCAGCACCAGCAACGTGCAGAACTGTTGTCGACGCCATCGGTGTTTTGCCCGCGTTCGCACCGAACGTGCGCGGCGTTGGTGACTGTTGCCGGTGCCTCTGGGTTACCTACCGTCGCGCCTCTAACCTAAGCTGCTTCCCATTATCGTGCGTGGAGCCGCAGGTGTTGCCATTCGTTGTGCAATCCGGAGAGCAGAGGAGCATCAGAGAGGAGGAATGCCGAGAGGAGAGGAGATGAGACAAGGAGAGGAGAGGAGGGGGATGCGCATGCGCAGTAGGGGTGTGGATGCCACACGGCGGATGGATGGAGGGAGAGAGGGAGTGACATAGCCCCGACCATAAGCTGCTTCGCATCTAAAACCACGAAGTGAGTATTAGGAACAACTAAGCAGATTGTTTGCCAAACAGAACAGAGGTGCTCCACCTACTAGTACCAAACAATGCCCACTGCCGAACGTCCTGTCTAAGCAGCATTCTATAACGAGTGATATTGTTTAGCTGGAAAAGTCTGTGCGACAGTGTGCTTTAGTAGATTATGAGCAGTGCGAATGGTATGAAAAATATAGCATTTCTGCTTCAATTGCACGTTACGTTGTGTACGGTCGACCGTGTAAAGAAAAGTGTTGAAAGAACATTCATAGCTTCAAATAGTGACTATTAGGTTCAATGACTGAATCAAAGAGGACAGAATTCTATTTCTAATTTGGAAGTTTTGAGTATTCACCAACCCCTAGGTACTAGAAATTTTGCTGGTGGGAGGAGTGCGCCATGTGATGGCGTCTCATTCTACACAACCACATGGGCAATGAGTGTTCTCGTCTTATCCCGAAAGTGGAGGTACTGGCTATTCACGCCCAGCACAGAGCATCAAGAAACCGTACCATTAGCCCTTACCAGCCTATTGCCGTAAAATGCTAGTTCCCTGTGACAGGTGCCGAGGGTTGGGCCAATCAACTGCTCACCAAGTGATGGCAGGTCCAAGAAGCCAGATGTTGGCCAGTGCAAGTCGGAAGTGGAATGGCACCTGCAAGGAGGAATAATCTCATCAATACTTAAACGGACCGCTGCATGCCTGCACAGCACAGTGAGGTGCTGTGTTGCACAGGCCCCGAGGAAGAACCCTAAATCAATTTAGAATTGTGGGCAAATGACAGCGCATTAGGGACAAGGGACAACAGCGAGAACGAGACACGTAGAGTGCTGACTTCCACCCAATTTATTGCCATAGGACATACACTTACAAGCACATGTTGCACAAGATGAAAAAACAGAATAATACAGTACTCTTAACACTTGCGCAGAAAAGTAGGGATGGGCGAATATTCGGTATTGTCGAATATTTGATCGAATAATTCTACAGTTAAACCTGGATATAACGAAATTGACAAATTCCCGAAAAACTTCATTATAAAGAGGATTTTGTTATATGCAAGTTCGGCACGAAAATTCGAAAAATAAACGTTTACCGTATTTACTCGACTCAACGTGCCCTCAATTGTAACGCGCACCCGTTTTCCGTTTTCGTCGAAGCACTCATCCTCGGAATGTCACACCAGGTACCGGATGCGTGGACGCGTGTCGTTTCGCACAAGCGCGAGGCATCGGAAACGAAGAGCAAGCGTCACGATGGCGTTGTAGCGTCGTATAGTGTTACAGTAGAACCTCGCTGTTACGTTCCCAGGGGCTGCATTTTCCCGGCTGTTGCGTCGTTTTCGACTGGTTCCGGCACAGCTCCCTTAGAACTCAATGCATTGGTAACCCCGCTGTTGTGCCGTAACTGTGGGACCGTTGCCGCATCATACGTTGCGAACTGCCACCCCGCGCCGGCCCGAGCGGCCATTTTGACTTTTCATGTTGCTTGGCTTGGTGGCTTGACGATGGCATTGGCCGCCCAAAGTGCCGGGGGCGACAACTATGACGTATTTTCGGTTTCCGTCAGCAAAAGTATGGCCCTTGAGATCCGTATTTGCTATATAAAGATGGTGTCCATGACGCGTTGTGGCCCTAAAATTGGTTTTGGCTCATAGATATTCCGTATATAAGGGTACAGCCACGCTAGCGGCAAAAAACGCGCGCGTCATGCAGCTAGCGGCAAGTTGCCGCGCGTCAGCGCCTTGCCACGAGGCCACCGTGGCACGCGCGTCTCGCCGCGCGGCAGCGCGATAAGATCTCCCGCGCTCTCCGAACGGGGGAGCAACACCGCGAGCGCTCGTTGTTTCATGCTAGAGACGACCATCGTCGATTGAAAACCCGGCGCGGACCGGCGGCGTTCCGGTTGTGATGGCTCCGTGACGTCACCCTCGTCGCTCTTGATTGGTTCTTCCTCTCGCGGCACGCGGCATTTGACACAGAACCCATTTCGCGCGGCACGCCGCAAGACCCCCGATTCCTGCCGCTGTTGCCGCGCGCAGCATGACGCGTTGCCACGCGTTTCTGACGCGCATTTTTGCTGCGTGCTTTTGCCGCTAGCGTGGCCGTACCCTTAAGTCCAAGGGCGATAGCGCAGTCGCCGCGCGCCGTATGCTGTATGTGCGAGTGAAAACGTGCGAGGGGAGCCGACGACTGCGTCTAAATCTCGCGCGTGCAAGAAAAGCAGGGAGCAAGCGCGCTGCCTTCTTCCGTTGCGCTCGAGGCACCGGCGAGGGAGCGAGGGGGGAGGGTTAGCGGGGCGGCGCGTGGTCGCGCAGGCCGTATCTTCAAAGCGATCTGCGTTGAGGCAGAGTCTAGCAGTGTAGGTGCGTCGGCGGCTCGTAGCTTTCTGCGTGCTGTGTGTTCTCGGCGCTCAGTTTGAGCTGAAGCAATAGGCACCAGCACGAAGGTCACATCGCTCACCTCTCCAGCAGCGCTTCCACACGCCGCCAGCGTTTGACAGCGCGTGTCCGCGCTCATCGAGTCTGATGTGCCACAGCGTGTACCGGCGCGTCGGCAACATCAGCTGGAAAAGGAGAGAGTGCCGGCTTGGCGGGCTAGGCCAGCTGCAGCAAGCGGCAGGATCAGATTTGAATGAAGGGAGGGGGAAAGGTCATGCCCGCGGCGGCAAGATCGCCGGGTCGAGGGATTCAGGGCCGCCTCGCACACGTGCGCTCGCTTCGCATTCCATCGCGGCGGAGAAGGTGCTTCCGGTTGCTGCTCGCGCAAAAATGGCAAAATTTGGGGCGAAATCTCTAGGTGGTCGGAGGGGGAAATTCGTTATATCGAGGGGGTCTCCCGCTGCCACTTCGTTACGTAGAGGTCTCAAATACAAGTGCTTCTATGGAGTAACGGCGGGGAATTGAAAAACTTCGTTATATCCAGGAATTCGTTATATGGAGGTTCGTTATAAGCAGGTTTAACTGTATATTCGTGTCGATTCAAATTCCGGTATTTGATATTTTCGAATTATTCGGCGCTCCTGAATAGACAGCCAGAAACCACGGACGGCCGGTACCCATCTCGGAGGCTATGCTTCACGTCATGGCTGCCATACATCAACCATAAATCTCAAAGGTTATACGTTTTCGCATTAAAGAGCCGGAAATATGCGACGCAAAAGAGCAGAAACGGCGCTAGCGTACAACCGAAACGAAGCGGTGGAGTCCGCATCGCCATAGTCATTAGCGGAAATCGTACATGAATGACCGCAACGACGGAAAACTTCGTGCCTATTTGTGTCTTTATTGCATTTACCGCCGCGCATGATGAGTTGGCCATGGGATTTCATAGTCGCCATCCATGATCACGTCGATAGCTGCCACGGTTTCTTCCGGCGCGGTTACGGCAAAAAGTAGTTTCGTTTTGACTCAATACGCACGTTGGCCAGGTGCCTAAAGAGCAGCGTAGTGGCCATCCATGATCGCATAGATAGCGACCGCGATTTCGTCTGCAGTTGGTGCAGCGAACAGTAGTTTCGTTCTGACTCTGTGCGTGCGTCGGCCGTGTGCCTTAAGCACCGCAAAGTCGCCGTTCATAATTGCGTCGATAGCGGTCGTGGTTGCGACAAACAGTTGTTTCGATTTGACTCGGTGCAAAGCTGTCGAGAATGAAAAGCACCAGCTACATTGCGATGGACGTGCGATCTGTTGTCGGTCAGCTTACTGGTGAAAAAATAATCGGGATGTGCGCGCGGTAGTGCAAAACATGTTGCAAATGATGGCGTGCACCGCGGCCGTGCTGCGAAGGAAGTCGCGAGGCCTCGATCGGCACTGCGAGAGCCAATCAGTCACGAGATGACGAGAATTGCAGCTTCCGCACTCCTTTTGTGCAAAATAGCAAAATAGTTTGCTCATTCATTACACTAAAAAATCGTGGTGACGTAGTAAACATTTGCTTATTGTTTCCTGGATACCCTGATAATTCGGCATTCGGTTAATTCGGACATTTCTTTTTGGTCCCGTGAAATTCGAATGAACTAGGTTTTACTGTAATATGTGATATATACCATTCGAACTATTCGATTCGAAATTATTCGACCAAATCACTATTCGCTTCGAACCTCAAATTCACTATTCGCCCATCCCTACAGAAAAGCAATTTCTTTGTCAAGTAAGGAAACAGAGGTAGTGCTGACACATTGCTCTGCTACCCAGTCAATCATATTTGCTTCAATTATCGCTCCAATAAGTTATTCTTTTGCTCTACCTCTAATGCTGCATCTGTCGTACAACGGAACGCAACCACAACATGTACACCTGCCATACAAACTCTATTCATATTTGTTTCCCAGATAGGAGTTTGGTCATTGAAACGTAAACTGCATGCTCTGTTTCCCGATGGCCAAGCATGAGCATCTCATGCTCCAATTTACTGTTTGATAATCATCATCATTGATTTATGTTATGTCTATAACAGGACTAATGCCTCTCCCAATGATCTCTAACTGCAGTCGACCTGTGTCACCCAACTTTTCTTAATATTTATAAATGACCTTCCCAACACTATTGTTTCTTCCGTAAGATTGTTTGCTGATGATCTGATAATATACAGAGAAATTACAAGCATTGCCAATACTGTTATTTTGCAAAATGATTTAGTTAAAATACAAAACTGGTGCAGAGAGTCACATATGCAAAACACAGAGAAAACTGTCCACATGGGCTTTACTAAAAAGTGTATGCCAGAAGCAGTATATTAGCTAGGCGGTTCCCCATTGCAGATTGTTTCCGAGTACAAGTACTTGGGTGTATTTCTCACACCGTCCAAATGTTGGCACAGGCACGTTGATTTCATTACAGCAAAGGCATGCAAAGTGCTAGGATTTCTATGGTGCAATACAAAACTCTTTCCCCAGCAGGCTTGTGATCTTCTGTACAAAAGCTATACAGTCGCCGACCGTTTATTCGGACGCTGAAAATTCGGACATGCTCGTTTATTCGGACACCTTCGCGGCACCGCCACTCGTCCCATTGAAGTAATGTATAACCACGACCGATAGTTCGGACGCTCTACAGCGCGCCGTTCGATTTTTCGGACTCCGGCGGCCTGGTCAGATGCGACGTCGAACGCCACGATACGGTCACGACAAGCTGGCCGCGATGTTTACATTTTGCTAGGTTGCCAGCACTGAAAGGCCGCGCTTGCTATGGTTGGATTGCTGGTGTCTAAATCCACGCAGCACCTACAAGTGTCAGTTGCCGATCTCGAAGGCTATACTTTTGTTAGCTGCACCTATTGGTTGTCGTGTTTCGGATTTAGCCAGTCCAGTATCCATTGACTGTATACCGCGGCCAAACAGCAGGCCAGGCCAAGCCAAGCCAGTGTGCTTGGAAGTCGGTGCTCGGCCTTTGCGATGTCAGTTGTTACGTGACCTAGGCCTTGTTAACAGCTACCTTTCAAGTCTCGCTCTTTTGCTTAGTGCAGGGGTTCTCAAGTACGTTCATCCCAGGGAACCCTGCTAAGCTCCACGAAGCGCTTCGGCGTTGCTGTCAGTCACGTGCCGCGTACGATTGCCGCTGAGGACCACGGCGATGCGGACTGCGCCGCTTCGTTTCGGTTGGACGCTACGCCGTTCTTGCTCTTCTGCGGCGCGCATTTGCGGTGCTCAGCGTTTTTTTTTTTTTTCCTCCAACGTATAGGTCAGTGCGCACGCTATCGGCAGCTACCCTATCTACAAATAGGAGAAAGGCGTGTGGTGGTAAGCTACGGCCTCCGAGATTCAAGTGCGAAAGCTTAGGCGCGCTGCCCGTTCTGAGGTTGGGTGGCTACAAGCTGCTTGCGTATTTATTGCGCAGTTCGCGCGTTGCTGTTACGCACTGTGATGTGCTTTTTGACACTCGGGCATGGGTAATGGAGTTTCTTTGGATCAAGCGCACCTCGTGTTTGCCGTTTTAGACACTTGTCGAGAGCGGGACCAGGGAAAATTTATCAGTGGCTCGCGAAACCCCGAGCAGGGGCCTGCGGAACCCGTACCCGCAGAACCCACTTTGAGAACCCATGGCTTAGTGTGTTAGGCCTGATTTGCTTGTTCGATCTCGTCCAGTCGTCGCGTAGTGCGAAATGGCTCCGACGCCTCCCGTGCCATCTGCGCCAACGAGACGCGGCAATTACAAGACTCTAGCTATAGCGATAGCCATACACTGTCGGAAATAAGGCTGACCTGATCGCGTGTAAGCGTGCATCTGTACAGTCGCGCATTGACAATTTTTTCCGTCCACTGGGACCATAAAGGTACTTTTTTCTGGCGAATCCTTTTTTTCGGACTCGCGATTATTCGGATTTTTTCGCAGTTCCCGTCGAGTCCGAATAAACGGTCGGCGACTGTATTAGACCCGTTTTAGAATATGAATGCACCGTATGGGGCCCTCCTACGTGTACCGACCGAAATAAACTTAAGAGAGTTCAGAATATAGCAGCACGGTATGTAATCGGTAACTATGAGAGAAACTTTAGCAGTACTACTGGAAAACAAAAATTAAAATGGGACACTTTAGAAAAAAGAAGGCAGACATTACGCTTGAAACTCTTTCACAATATATTTTATGGCCAAATCGGAATACACCGCAATAAGTATATTCTTCAGCCACATTATATATCCAGACATACAGATCACGAGCTCAAGGTTAGGGAATACAGTTGTAGAACTAAGCTTTTCAAAAGCACTTTTTTACCCAAAACCATTTTAGAATGGAATCGACTGCCTGCTGCTGTGGTTGGTATACTTAATAATGAACTTTTTGCAAATTCTCTGTGAAATTTTGTTCTTTATTTTACAGTACATAGTTAATGTAGAGTTTGCTATCATTACATAGTGCTTTATTATTTAATTGTATGATGCAGTTTCTTGGCTTTTCTGTATTGTATAGCATACTGCTGTTTGTTGTATGCCATAAGCTGTTTACATTGTTTTATGTAACCCCCCCCCCCCCCCCCACTGTAATGCCTAAATGGCGCTGTGGGTATGAGAGTAAATAAATAAAAAAACTCCATCCTATGTCTGCAGATTTTACTAATCTCATCGCACCATGAAATCCCCTGCCCTCCTTCATGGTGTTTTCCTTGACATGGCAATCATTCTGTTATATTCTAGCAAGCCGACAATTATTTGTTACATCTGTCAGCTCCAGTTCTTACTATTTATCTCAAACTACAGTAAAATCTTGTTACTGTCAACACCACATTAAAGAACTTTTCAGATTAACGTTTTTTTTTCAATCCCCGCTAGAATGCTTATATTTTCAATGTAAAAAACTTTCAGTACTACAAATGTCAGATTACCGAATATTTCACAATAACGTACGTAATTTAATCCTGTCATCACCAAGATGCTTCGTTATTACGAAGTCCTGTTGAAGTTTCGGTACCAAATCCCTGAGACTTACACGTATCATCAACATCTGCAGCAGCAGTAGCCGTGCGCTGGGGAACCCGTTTCAACGGGTACAGCCCCAGCAGCATTGGCATCAGCATGAGCGTCGCATATGGTCATGTTCGGACTCCCCTACTAAGTTGTAGGCCTAGCGACACCCCGTTGACAGCGATCGGCAGGAACTGCGATGTTATCGGTGCTGTGATTGTATTGTGCGTTTGCTTTGCTGACAACGAGTTCTCCTGGCCCCTGCGTTAAAAAGAAGCGACGCCAGTTTTCGCTCAACGAAAAAGTGGACATTTTGACGCAGCTGAATGCTGGAAGAAAGCAAGTTGACCTGCGCAGGGAGTGTGATATTCCACCGTCAACAATGGCAACGATGCTCAAGGATCGGTAAAAGACCGTGAAATTGCATCGAGAGCCACAGCTGGCTCCCTCAAGAAAACGGTTGCGGCTTGGAAACTACCAGAACGTCGACGACGCCGTCCTCACGTGGTTTAAGGACGCCAGACAAAACGATGTGCCCTTGTCAGGCCCGATTATTCAAGAGAAGGCGCTACAGTTTGCGGCCGCTTTGGACATCTCCGGTTTTGATGCAAGTGCTGGATGGCTTTACCGCTTCCGGCAAAGGAATGGCATTTCGTGGCAAGTTGTTTGTAGCAAAGAAAAGGCAGCAAATGGCGAGATTGCGGTTCCCTGGCGGAACGGGTGCTTTCAAGAGATCATCGAGTCTTTCTCTCCGCTTTCAATGGCGATGAAACGGCGTTCTTTTATCAGTTGTGGACTGATAAAATAATGAACTTCAAAGGTGACAGGTGCAAGGGCGGAAACAAATCATGCCTCCGCGTGTCGGTTCTGTTCTGCTGCAACTCCGCGGGCACGTAAAAACTCAAGCCGCTAGTTGTTGGCAAGTCTGCTAAGCCGCGCTGCTTAAAAAACATTGTCTCGTTGCCTTGCGACTACCGAGCTAACAAAAAAAGCGTGGATGGCGCGAGAAATGTTCACTCAGTGGTGCAGCAGCTCGACGACACAGTGAAGAAGCTAGACAGAAAAATTCTTCTCATCGTTGACAATTGCTCGGCACATATTGTGAATGTGCGATTTAGCAATGTGCAACTTAAATTTATGCCCCCGAATTGTACTTCTTTGCTCCAACCTTTGAACCAGGGCATCATCTGATGTGTGAAGGCCGAATTTCGGAAGCATCTTGTGCAGCGCCTCCTGATCAACATTCGACTGAAGCTGCCCACACAGGTCAACATCCGTCAAGCTGCAGAAATTCCTACCGGGTCTTGGTGGAACGTCAAGGCAAGCGCAATCAGCAACTTCTGGCGAAAGGCAGACCTTTTAAAGGCTTCACCTACGCCACAAGACTGCGAGGACACAGAGGGGCTCAACCTAGAGCTTTGGAATGAGCTTACCGAGAAGCTCCCCATAGACACCGCAGTGACCTTCAATGATTACGTTGATAGCGACAGCGCGGCGGCTACATCCGCGGAGCTCACCACCGAAGACATTGTAAATAAAGTGTGTGAGCAAGAAGATTGTAGTAGTGACGAAGACGATGCCGACACTGGATCAACATATAAAGAGGAAGATTGCTTCCAGCTTGGACGTTTTAGTTTTTCTAGAAAAGACGTAATCATTCCTCGGGCGCTATAAAGATGTCCCCAAAGACGTTCAAAGGTAGGTGAAGGATGTTAAGGCGTTCGACCGGCAGCGCTTGCTGTCTACTCGCCAGAAGAAGATTAGAGACTTCTTCAAGCAATAAATTGTAGTTAAACTGTGCCCAGCTTTTTTGTTTATTATTTACGTACGAACACGTGCATCTGCTGCGAAGGTATGTAATTTTCGTTCTTGTGTTACATTACTGACATGAAAATATTGGTTTTTCAGTACTGCAAAAATTAAAATTAACGAAGTAAATTTGGTGGTCCCGTGAAGTTCGTTGTAATGAGATTCTACTGTATAACATCAGTGGCCTTCAATTGCTCTGTAATGCATTCTGCGATCGCCACATCTTGGAATGTTATTTATTTATTTATTTATTCAAAATACCCCTAAAGGCCCTCGCGCAGGAGGGTATTACATAGGGGGTGTTCAATACAACAAAAAAATGTTATAAAGTGGGATTAGTCAAACGTGAAAAGAACAACGCATGAGCGAACACAAATATCACAATAATATTAGCTCCAAATAACACAAAGATAGACATGGAAGAAGCAACAACAAACAAAGAGAGAACAATGTGTCGGAAGTTATACAATAAAAATAGCAATAGTTTTATTTTCACTTCACAACTTCCGTCATTATTAGTTCATGAAATTTAACAGAATCAATGACGGTGGCTATGTGTGATGGCAGTGCGTTCCAGTCAACGATTGTACGTGGAATGAATGATTGTGAATAGTTAAGGGAATGACACGCAAAACGCTTCACTTTGAAAGGATGGTCACGTCTGGGAAGGATGGCAACTGGTGAAGAAAAGAAGTCGTCATGAAGCAATGGGTGATGATAAAGTTTGTGAAACAGAGATAACCGTGAAACTGTGCGTCGTTGAGACAAGTCTGGCAGTTCTGCCCGAATTTTCAATGCTGAGACACTAGAATGACGGGAGTAGTCTGAAAAGATGAAGCGAACTGCGCGGTTTTGAAGTGATTCGATGTTGTTGATTAAGTAAGCTTGGTAAGGGTCCCAAATGGCACATGCATACTCGATTTTAGGCCGTATTAGGGTGATGTAAGCAAGTTTACGTAGGTGCGATGGAGCATGCTTCAAGTTATGTTTTAAGAGACCTAGTGACCGGTTAGCAGATGCGAGTATGACGTTGATGTGATAATTCCAGGATAAGTCTGAACTAAGGTAAACACCAAGGTATTTGTAAGTAGTAGTAAGTTCAACTGCAGTATTATTTAAAGAGTACGAGGTGGCAATGCGATTAGGGCTTTATATGTATTTATTTATCTATCTTTATATTTTTCCTTCCATCGTTTATTGCACGGCTGTTACCATCTCAATTTATTTGTTATCTTCCAAGTTTTGGGTTCATGGCTTAGTGCTTCCACATTTCATTGAATAAATATTTTTCTTTTTAACAACGATGTTGGCAAACTCCCATTCTAGGCTTAGTGATATCACAGAGCTCCCTCAATTTAAATATATTGTCATTTAGAAAGGCATATTTGGTATTCCTTCCCGTATCACTGAAGAAGTACTCAAGGCAGCATCCAGTAAAACATTCCTTTGCCATTGCTTTCTTTTTGTTCTAGCTTCATAGATGCCTGTATATGGACCACACCTTCCATTTCCTCTGTCTCTTTGATACTGAGTATACAAATAATACTTCCTTTTTCCTTGTTTTTTTTTCCCCCAGTAACTAAGCCACAGTTATCAAATTTAATAATCCAGTTTTCAAAGTCTGCTTTCGGAAAAGAGAGCCAGTTGGTGCATTCACTCTTTGCACAGATATTTTTATGGTTCTTCCGGACATTTTATTAATGTCCTCCACGGTATCACAGCTATGTTTATACAGTGATGTAAAGCGAACATATTTTGCCTGTAGACAAGACTCAAACTTTACAGCATTCTGTAGCTCTTTAATACATCCTGTTTCAGCTAACTTGCGCCAAACCTGAAAGAAAGAAGGTGCGCACTACGCAAATGCAACCATTGCAGTATTATTCACTGTCCTCTCGAGCAATTTTATGTGGTCTTTTATTACGAGCTCAAGTCATGAATTATAAAAGTGAAAAAACTTATGTTTAAACTATTGATCTAAATGCAAGATAATAAACATAGATGTTGTAGAACGTGCTTGCAAATATCCTAAATTAATGCTTTTCACGAAGATGACTGTTGTGGTCTTATTTGCTTTAAGATTCCAAAGAAAGCTTACAAAATCTGAAAAGCGCCATGCAACTAGACACTTGCCTGGTGCATTAGTGCGCGCAAACATGCTTCGAATGAATGATCAAAGCTGCATGCAGACCAGGTGTATGAACAGGCCAGAAGCAAATGAGATGGTTCAGAGATAATGGTCCTGGCTTCTACGTTTGCCAAAACAGTTTGTCTGCTGAAGAGATAGAGCAAGTGTAGCCACGGGATACAGTGATAAATACTGCATAGAAATACCTGAATCCATGTCAGCTATTGGCAGACTGCATGGTTGAGGAGTTTATGGTGGCGGATGGTGATGCCTACGAGACGACTGTTGTGACCACCACCTTGCAAATATAATTTTTGCTTGCCGCCTATTCACTATGCTCAATCTGTGTACAGCATTGATAATTAATTTGGAGCATGTTTGAGGGCACGAAGTCGCTGCATGCAAGTGCCTCATCCCATGTAAAACTTTAGATTTCACACGGTTATTTTTTTGAGCCCCTAAAGAAATAGAAGTGCAACAACTATAGTCATCTAAATATTTTAATGAGAGATTTCTAAATATGATCTTTAACGTTTGTAATGAATGTTTGCATTTAAATGTGCACTTAAATGCAAACATTCATTACAAACACATTGCATTACATTGCACAGAGTCCAGAAGCAGTTCGCTTTTTTTTTTCATTTTTATAAATGCGACATTGCTTCATTATCATTTTCATAACTTTATTGCTTATCGAAGGCCTGCTTTGGTTTTTATTTATCAGGAACGCACATTGAAAGGATATGCTTTTTAATGTGTGCTAGTAAACTCTCAAAGGCCTTCCAAGCTCTTTGAGGTATACTGCACAAAGTATGCATATTTTGATAGTTTTTTTTTTAAATCTTTCAATGCATACACGTATTCATAGCTTCAAAACAAAAACAAAAAAAAAAAAACGCTTGGAAGACAGCGACATGTTATGTTTCATTCTTCATTTCTGCTGTTCGTGCTGCTTTGGCATCAATTGCTGGTGAATGATTTCTCCTTCGAGTTCTCCGAAGTGTTAAATCTTGACAGGAACCTACCTCTGGAGCCAGAGCTGTCAGCATCTCGGCCACCACCGAGCGGCTCAGCTGGGCAGGCTGGCACTGGCCATGGAAACTGCACGGGTCAAGACGTTCCACTTAAATGAACAAAATGAATGCAAGCAGGACTAGCTGGCAATCATCCTCATCTCCAACTTGCTGGACAAATGCCTTTTCTGAGAGTCTGGCAATCAAAATGCTATTGAATGGGCAGCAAGCACAGGATTTTGATGTTACGCTGACTGGTACATTTTGTAAAAAGCTGCGATCTACCGCTAGAGCAAGGACCATTTTATGGTACGTGACTGAGCTTTGCTTAATGGGCGCGACATTAAAGGGACACCATATGGCAATATCATAGCCACCAATATGGCAGCATTAAAATTCATAAAAAATTCCATGGTTACAACACCGGAAACGGGAATGGGAGGAATAGCACAAATTTTACTATAATTTTGCCTGAGCACTCACATTTTTGTGGGATACATACACATGCTATTAATGATGACTTAATGTTAGACACAACACACCAGCAGCAGCAAGCTTAGAACAGCGCAAACTGACAGGAAACATACTGTTTTTAGATCCAAGTGATTTTATCAACGAATTTCTTGTTGAAAATTTTTCCTGCTTCAAGAACGTATCTGAATCAGCTTGCTCCAAGCAGGTGCCTCTCAAGCGTCCTTTTAGAACCGGAAGGCTACTAAGTGTATGCCGGGGGCCAATGAGTGAAACGTCTTCTTGAGCAGACTTTAACTGTTGTAAAACTTGACAAAACATATGTAAAACCACAGATGGTGCCCAAATGAATAAATTACAGAAAAAAAATTGGGAGAGCTGACAGCTGCATTATAAGCGACACTTCTGTAATGGCAAAACAACCAATTTAGTGATAAAAGGAGCCCTGCTATGTCAGAAAAGATGCAAAAACAAAAGGCAGGTGGCAACACTGTCCTAGAGTTCCACCAACGGCTCTCTGTGATGCCTTAGATTTTGACAGCCCCTACTCGTGTCTATTAAAATCTGCATAAGTAAGCAAGATGCTCCACACTGCACTCCAAGAGAAAGCAAGGACCAGACACTGAAAGTTTCAAGAACCTGTAGTGTGAAAAAATAACCCAAATACGACAACATGCTCTAAAATCTGTAACGTCATAGTGGTGTACTGGCACAGACATTTCGGTGACGAATTCAAAGAAAGTCTGCTTTTCATTTCCGTCAGTAATACTTAACACTTTTTGACAAATGACCGAAAATAGAGTTTTGATTAATCATCCATACATGATTTCGTGGAGCTCATCAGGGTCTCTTGAGATACAGGAAGATGGGAATATTTATGGGAAAACAAATGCTGGTAGCCGACATTCTAGTTGACGTCAGGATTATTAAATGGAGTTGTGCAGGCCCTGTAACGTGTAGAGCACGTAACTGGTGCTCTGTTAGAGTCACAGAATCGGTGACAAGAGAAGGAAAATGCTGTTAAGGACAGCAGACGATTGGCTGGTGCAAATGAGTTTCCCACTAGAGGTAACAACAAGCTTGAGAGATAGAGGTAGCAAGAGCTATAAGTACTAGAAGTAACTCTGTTGCTGCGATTGCTAAGCTGCCATGGATATGATGGCTAGTATGAACATGAATTTGTCTGATTTGGTGCTTGTGGCGTTATTTACTACGCTTCATCACCATTTATTGGCGTAAATTTCGAAGCAATCTTACATTTCTAAATGCAGATGGCAATAGGACTTTGCAAAGTGCATTATTACGATGTGTTGCGTTTATAAGGCAATATGTCAGTGAAAAATTATAAGTTTTCGCAGTCACAAAGTCGTTTGAAGACAGAAGGATGAAGTTTATGCAAACCTTGTACAGTCGACTTCCGTTAATTCAACCCTGCCGGGACCAATGGAATTGATCAAATTATCCTGCGAGTCGAATTTATAAAAGATGCAAAAAGAACTCAAACACACGGCCGATTCATTTGGTAGTATTTGCCTAATTCTATCACGCCCCTGAATTAAACATGTGCCCACCTTTTATGTGTCCAAAGTAGAAAACTAACATAGAAATGCCATTAAAGCTGCTACACAAGGTATAAATGTACCATGCACCCAATCTACTAGCAAAAAAAAATGAGTAAGGGTCTAATACGTTGCACAATTGCAGCCAGTTTCGTAAAGTCACCTTCGCCGCATGGTTTCTTACAAATAAATTCTGGAGTATTACACGCCAAACCACAAGAGCCTTACAAGGCACACCAAAGTGGGGGACTTGGAATTATTTTGACTAAATGGGGTTCTTTAACATGCATCCAATGCACAGTACATGGGCATTTTTGGCATGTCACTGCCATCGAAATGCAGCCGCCGTGGCCAGGATGTGATTCCCTGCTCTTAGACTTACCAACACAACACTAAAATCACAATGGTATGTGCTACACAGTCTTTCAAAGTCAGCTTCACTGCAACAGATCTGTGTGAGCCGCTAAAGCATACAACTGCCGCGAAGTCGGTTTTGGTATCCTGACCAAATGCCCCGCGCAGGCAATTTTCAGCCCAATTTTCTTCAAAAATCAAACAGCGCATGTTACAAGCGAGTAAATACCATAATCAGACATTGTGAGGTACAATTATTGCTTAAAAATCTTTCTAGGGTGGGTCGAAAATAGGCGTTTGCGACGGGAGATCATATGTGTTTGGCACATTCATTGTCCCCTAAGCTACCCTGAGACAGATGATGCCACTAAAGGAATCACTATTGTGGTCAGCATACAGGAGAGGCATGTGATTGCTGACTGGTCAAGTTCAAATTATTCGACGAAGGCCAATTTTAGGAATGAGATAACGAAAAGTCGCAGTTTCGCCGGAAAGACGAAGCATCGATTGCAATAGCAAATTAGTCGACAGCTATACAAAGTAGGTATAGTAGCTTTACCGACCGTTAAGACAAGCAAACATTCATTTATAACTAAATTTATAAGCATGGTGTCACGCACGGGCAAACATAAATGCCTCTCACTCGATCAGCGCCGACACTCCCTGTTAAAATGGTGGCGTGAGGAAGACTGGCAGCAGCAGCAGCGAGCGAACTGACCTTTCGTGCTGCCTCTCGCTTCAATGCAAACTAAGCGACGAAAACACTGCACACACGAAGCTCTC
The DNA here is from genome assembly GCF_013339745.2 of Dermacentor silvarum. NCBI lineage: Eukaryota > Metazoa > Arthropoda > Arachnida > Ixodida > Ixodidae > Dermacentor > Dermacentor silvarum. The sequence goes on along the minus strand of NC_051158.1, from coordinate 150,733,464 downwards.
AGTCCTCGGCGAACCTATACAAGCTGTACTCATTGCAGATCACGTTCAAGATAGGGCCCGCGCCATACGCAGATGCTGCTGGAGTAGAATGCCCTCACGCCACCACCCCAGTGCTTCGCATGCGGTACAAGATGGCGTGCTTCCTCCCCGCCTTTCTTCCATGCGCACACGAGATTAAGCTACCATGCTCGGCTGACTGTCGCACACGCTATCACTTGCGCCTACACCCTATGGCGAGCGGCCACGCTGTTGCCGCACTTGAATTTTACATGGAACATCACGCCGCCGCCGGAAATGCGCCTGGTGTGCCGATATAACTGCGATCGCAATAAATGTTTGGGCCCATGGGCACCAGCCAGGACCTTTGCCCGGGATTGAATTACCAGAAATATCTAATTAACCGGAGTTCAATTGACGGAAGTCTACAGTATTAAGCACTATTTGCCGTGTTGACTGAACCACCATGCTTGCATCTCCCGTAGACACAGGAGCCAGAGATCCCATTAGTGAGTTGCGTAGAAAACTCTACGGGCGGGGTGATGAAATTCTGCCTCCATCACAAATGTGACTACCACAATCAGCACTTGAACCCTTAATGTCATGCCCAGCCTCAGAACACATGGCACTCAGCGTGTCCGCATTCATCATTATACCAGTGAGGGATGAAGCAGCTTTCTTGCAGAAGTGAAATCAACCTTTTTTTGTGTCTGTCAGCCCCAGATGCAACATTTTCTTCCAATTATTTGTTGTATGTTTCATACCAGGTAGGCAAGTAGTGCACCCGAAAAGGATATTACTACATGGACACTCAAATTGCGCTTCTCCACAAAACATTAATGCAAATGAACCATTCAGTGATAAGTGTGATGCATGTGCCCATCAAAACAGCATTTTCTGGATTAAGAAAGCTACATGCAGACTAGCACAAAAAACGGTAGCAAGCAGATGATTCTCATAAGTGACTTGACGACATCAAAAAGCTCAAGTTGACTTGAAGTACGGATGTACATATTGTGACATTTTTAACTTAATTGAATACAAGAATTCCAGAAAAACTAAATCTGAATACTCAATTGAATATTAAGAGTAATTTTTAGGCAAATTGAAACCCAGTAAAGTTTATGCGAAGTTCATTTCGAAAAAATGTCACAGTTTCGCCCTAAGGGCGAAGCGATGAATGCGATAGCAACACAGCAATGTCATACGAAGTAAGGTGAGCGGCTTTGGTAGCAATATGAATTGTAGTAAACATGAGCTGATTAAGTAAGCAGGTGTGCTGCAGCGTAAGTAGACCGACATGAAGAGAGACTCGATGACCACGAGAAGGCGCGTATGAAAGGGTGGTGTAGATGAGAAACGCTTCCCGTGGGCAGCGCGTGCGAAGGGACACACCTGTAGTGTTGCACTGTCGATCCGGGTAGCATTGCATGTGTAGCGTGCGTTGGAAAATGTGGCCCGACTATTACTAACTGAATGAACAAGCGTGGTGTGAGCGCGCACAAACAAACATGAATAGATCACACTGAATGACTGGAGACAACGACCGTCAAAACGCTGGCAGCGAGCGGATATATACACCGCAGGAGCGGGCGAAGGTACGTGCGGTCTATCGCTGCAACGGAAACTGAGCGGCGAATGCGCATAAAGGTCAGAGCCGTGTGGAGATAAGAGACGGTGTGGTCGAACGAACGACGAGCGTGGTTGTTGGCAGCGTAGAAGTGCGCCCCCCCCCCCCCCCCCGCTCCTTCCGGCGCTGGCTTCCCGCTTCCTTGCTTGCGCGTGGGAGAGATAAGAGGAGACTGTGCGGACGAGCGACGAGCGCGGTTGTTGGCAGAGAAGTGCCGGCGCTGGCTTTCCGCTTCCTTGCTTGCGCGTGGGAGATTGAGTGCGTTCGCTCTCCGTGATAGCGCGCGTCCCCGCATGCTGCCTCTGGGGCATACGGCGCGCGGCGAAGATTTTATCTATACGGAACCTCACGGCGACGCCGACGGCGACGGCAGAAATCCGGTTGAAGGGTCCATATAATTGCTATCACAATAAAAAATAAAATAAAGCTTATACACATTATTGTTACGTGTGTTTTACAATAATGTCTTGTAGTGGGTCATGTGGTTCTGTGACATGGTGGAACACTGTACTGTGAAGCAATGCTAGAGACAGAACACGACAAGCTAGGACACTAGGATGCACATTCTGCTCTTCATGCGTGTCTAGAGTACTAATTCTTCCCATCCGTGTCCATAGTATTGCTTCACAGCGCAGTGTTCAAAGTATGTACATAATACAATTTGAAATTGGACCTCTAGAGAACTGACAAGCTTGTATACTTGAGAAACAACTGCTTTCAATTAGCATCAGGGGCATCATGACAATGACAGTAACTCAATGTGACAGCACATCACCAGATAAACGTATGATGTTGTGTTTGTTGAAGCGAAGAAGTCTGATGCTACAGCATCGCACATAGTTATGTGATCCAAACATGGTGGAACTGGCAAAGTAATAATTTTAGGATGCTTAAAAGCAAACTGTTCTCATTTATTGAAAGGAAATTATGAAACACAAGTTATCTGCCCAGTGTGCTTAGTCAAAAACAGCACACCACCAGATACGCCTGTGGGTAGCAATCCCAGCTCTCATGCAACAGAAAATTATTCAAAACAGCCCTCACTTGCACTGTTTTTCTCTTCCACAAAACTAAAATAATCATAAATTTTAATGGAAAATGCTCACTACAAAGCTTGAGGTAGACCAATGATGGTAAACAATTACATTTCCCAAGGCCTCCATCCTAACTGAAATCATTCCCGAAATAGTACTACACTCAAACCTCGTTATAACGTAACGGGATATAACGAAATAATGGATATAACGAAGTAAATGAAATTCCCCTTGAAATCTCCATAGGGAACCGTGCATTTGAACCCTCCTTGTAACGAAGTAAAATTGACCTGTCAATGGATGTAACGAACTATATTAGTCTACAAAAAAAACAAAAAAAAAACACAACCACGGTGCATGAAGTATTCCGCAGAGTTCGATACTCGTTCGGCGCGGCTGTTTTAAAACTCCAGCGTCGACCTCATGGCCATACACAGCTACGCCATGCGCGGCTGAGTGAGCCATTCTCCTCACTCAACCAGCGGGGCAAGATGAGCGGGCGAGCCACAGGACAGCAGTGAGAAGTGGCCAAGCGGCACAAGGCTGCGCACCGTGCTTTCTCAGCCTTTATCTGCGAATTCACGGTCGCTGTCGAATCCAAATCAAGTAGTAACCGCGCAGAAGCATGTGTGCGCGAATGAAAGCTTGCGAGAGAGAAAGGGGTGGAAGCGCGCTTCAGCCGCACGCGAGAAAGGGAGGAGTTTACTTCGGTGGCGGCCACCGTATCTTGAAAGCGATCTGCAGACAAAGTACAACTAGTGCTGGTAGCTTCGTATGCGCTGTGCTTTCGACGTCTAGTTCGCATTGAAGCGAGAGACGGCACCACTTGCCGCTGCCGCCGCACCTGCTCACTCCAGCGTTTTGAGAGTGAATTTCCACGGTCATCGAGCGAGACGTGTTCATGTTTACCTGTGCGCGCGTTACCGTGCTTGCTAATTTAGTCAGTAAATGAGGCCTCATGGGCAAACTGGCTCGCGGCCTTATCGAGTTCGAAGATGCAATCGTCGCAGCAAGGCCGCCACGGCGGCAAGTGAAGATTACCGATTTTTTGCTACCTACCCGCAAATAAAGCCTGCCTGAGTGCCTGTGTTTGAGAGCATCGTGACGTAGTTATTTTCTAGCCGGTAAGTAGCCGCTAAACTGGCATTGGCGGTTAATTCGTACATTGTTTAGTGCGTACCTAAACATCATTCCCAGTCGACTACGTATTAACGGGGCTTGACTGCAGTTGTGCACCCAACTGAGCATACATTGCCGTAAACTGTTATAATTGATATAACAAAGTAATTATGGCTCCCCTTCAACTTCGTTATAACGAGGTTTCAGTGCAGTTTGGTGTTCCCTTAATCATCGATATAAGGGCAAGGCCAAACAGCCCAGCCTGCCGTCCTCACCCAGAGATTGCCTTAGACAGGGTAACGATCGCATTGTTCACAGGTGGTGCCGCTGAGTGGCCGCTGATCCCACGTGTCGACACCCGAGCCATGATGGAGCCTTTCTCCGTCACTGCCACCCTGTGATGAGAGAAGCACAGGGCTGCGTGTTAGAGGAATATTTATTGATATTGTTTACATTGTTTGGGATGAAGGGGCTAAAGGCAGATGCATCTGCCTGACAAAGGCCCCCTTACCTGTACGTTGCCAAGAGGCGCAAAGCAACGAGCACGCAACGAAACAACACAGAAACATCAAGAAAATTAATAAATCAATGCAAATGGCAAATAAATAACATACGAGACACTAAAATTGTTTAGCTATATATACTTCACGAGGCGAGAAGCAGCAAGTACCGTATTTATTGGAATATAAGGCGAGGTTTTTTTTTCCAGACTCCTTAGCCTCAAAGTCACCCCAAACCTTATATGCAAATTTTGCCTTTAAATGCGGCTTCACGGCAGTACGTGCTAAGATGCAGTGAAGCCACACTATACGACGGAATGCGCGCTGCCGTGAAGCCCCACCTTAACGCGAAATTTGCATAAAACCCACACACCATGTGTTGAAGCAGCCTTTCTTCCTATTTCATGGTCACCATTTTGTGTTTTGGCCGAGTTAGTAATTGAGTATTTCAGGCAGTGCCCGCTGCGCCTGAATGACAGTTTCGCTACTTGTATCGCCTTATATTAGTGTGTGTACTTTAGTTCGCTAAATGTGTCCCCCAACTGCACCCTCACCTTATAATCCTGACAGCGTTATAATTCAATAAATACCATACATAATACCGCTTTCCCAAAATCTTCTACCACATCCATCAGAACAGACATGGCAGAGGACTCAATAACAAACAGCAGTATGCGAATAGTAAAGTAAAAACTTGTTGACTCGAAGTTGTAAAATAAAAAGCTGTAAAAATTTTTAGGTAAGCAGAGTTTTGAGACAAGTCGCGCGAACTTGTTGGGGCCTCCCAATTTGAGAAATCTTTATTGTCGGTGCCATTCGCAGTCGACGTGTGCGGTGCCAATGACCGCGCAATGCGGTTCTGAGAGACGTAATGCGCAGTCTCTGCTTTTGTGAGCACTCAGATTGGCCTTAACAAGCTCACGATAACCCACAGAAACCACCAGCCGTAAGGATGAAAAAACTCCCAGTTTTCAGGAAAAATTCTGGAAAGCAATATTTTCTAAGCAATAGAAGACTGCCATTAAGCACAGTATGGCCCACTATTAAAGTGGAACTCCTATGAGTACCTAAACCAACTTCGCTATTTCTTCAGCTTCATAGGAAAAAAAGCACTTAATTCTATTTGACAGACATTTTATCGATAAAAAATATTTTATAAACCTTCGTATACGAACCGAGTTGTTATCAGTGCTGGCATACTAATTTGGTGTTCCCTCTAATAAGAGTAGAGCCTACTACGCATCTCGATTCGTAGGTACCCAAGTTACTGATAGCTAGAATGATTTTTTGTTAATCCCCTTGAGTATGCGAAGCACTGTGTTCTTTGCACAAAATTTGGAAGCACAAAAGTTGGTGTTAAATTTTCGGGATATTCAATTCGATATTTGTCTTTTCTTTTTTGGTTCTATTCGAAATCCACTATTCAGTATTTGCACACCCCTAGACAATACTATGCCCGCGGGGATGAAATTTGTTATACATTTGCTGCAATTTTATGTTTAGTTGTGCATTCTTGATCGTGTAAAATATTGGAAAAAGGGTAACGACATAGCACTCTAAAAAAGTTAAATGTAAATTTCAGTGCACCACAGAAGCCCAAGCATGAGGAAATACTTCGAAACCCATGCCGTCACACTGACATAGCAGCGCTGGGGTATCGACGGAAAATGTAAAAAAATTTCAGTTTCACCCTCAGTTTTTCTGTTACATTAATAAGCCTCTCAATGTGAAACTAAAGAAAATAGAGCTTTGAAAGAATAGCTTATGAGTGTAAACTGATAAATGGCACAAGGGTACAATAACCACGAGGGCATAATCATGTAATACGCGATTACACGAGGGCATAATAACCACAATAATTACACAATGTGCACTGGTAAGTACCTCTTGATTAAAAAGCCTTTTTCAAACATCATAAACCTTATCACAAACAGGATAACCCTAGGAGAAGACAGGACAAGGCGCTTGTCTCGTCTCTTTCTCGTGTCATCCTGTTTGTGCTGCTAAGGTTTATTACGAATGCCCGTCAACTAGCCTATCAATCCAATTGATGGCACTCATTCCCCCGGAATTAACTTTGTGGGGCTTCTTTTGGTGTCCAACATTAAATTGACATGCTTGAATCCTCCCCTAATGATAGGAGAGATGTGACAGCAGCGCGTTTCAAATGAGGCTCGCCAAGAAGTGGTCTTCTTCGATTTTCGGAGTCCTGGAAGCCCGCGCGCAGCCAGACGGCAGCCTGCTAGTTCCGGTTATGATAGGAAGTCACGTGGGCTGGGTTCCCAAGACAACCCGGAGCTGCCCGAAGTTTGCAAAACCGAATGCCGGGACAGCGCTGGCCGCGGATAAATGTAAACATGCTACCAGCTTGGCAGCGACTGGGGTGGGCGGCGCGCGCGCGGTGTAGTCGTCCCATTTCTGCATTGACACCTTGGAAATATATATATATATATGTATATATATATAGTATTCAGGCATACAAACACTTTTGCGAGATATCGCGCGACTAGGCACAGGACGCGCACTGTGCAGCTCACTTTGCACAGCACCACAAACGGCGTGCGACGCATCCGATTCCAAGACGCGAAATCGTAAACTAAGGGATCGCTAAAACGATCACTCGAGGATGCCTGTTTGTATAGCGATCACGTCGGCCACCAGCGCCATTTGACATCATTTGACAAGACACAAAAAAGCAGGATATAGAGTACGTCTTATACGCATAAAATTTCGTACGTGCTTGAATTCGATTTCAGAAAGTTTGTTTCAGCTGATGGTGCTCCTCTTAATTCTGCTTCTGCACTGAAGGAGCTGGGGCTGCGGCTGGCACATGAAAATGCATTCCGCCTGTAACGCACGAAAAGCTTCACACGAAAAATAGTATTGGTCGATCATGAGAGCAATAATAAGGCTAATGTATGTGTGGTCATTACTCATCTCAACCAGTATATTTTAGTAACATCAATGGCCTATATATAGTTTTCGATATATTTTATATATCGATTTCGAATTGCCATCCAAGATACGACGGAGAGACGGAGCGAACACGCGTTAGCTGCCATGCCTACACTAACTGCAGAAAAAAGACATCACCGCATATACACGAGAAATGTGAAAACGAATACCACCAGAAAAAGACATGAACCGAAAAGGCACCGCAACGTGCGGGAATGAGCGACTACAACTTGCGCGGAACACAATGAAGATACCATGCAAGCATGATCGAGAGTGCAGCGCGCTGTTCATGGCCGAGAAGAAGCATTCACAGGACACAAACAAAAGAACGCTTCAAATGGTTTGCCGCCACTCGTATGGCACCGCCTCGCAAGGAGGAACAGTGCATTAGAATCGCAGTAAGGTAATGCTAGAAGTGATGCAATCAGCGATCCATCCACACACCGCGCCGACATCGGGAATCGCTCCAACAAGTACGGGAGCGCCTTCTGAGACAAAGTCCAAAAGCACGCCAGCCGGGGCGGCGCGCGCTAGCGTTCAACGCAAGCCAGTTGGCTGAGTGAGGTAAAAGTCCCCAAGCTCCCGCGTTGCAATCCATCAAGTCCCCACAAAGATGGCGGCAAGCACTCATCGCCTCTATTTGTCATCTGCTAGCCAGAGAACTTCCAGAGAGCTGCCAGACCAAATCGTCCTGGCCGATTCTGGCAGCCCACGGGTAGCCAGAAGCTTCCAGCCCGAGTAAAATGAACGTTCGGCGGAAGTGCATCACGTGGTGAGCGGAACAACCCATGAATAACAAAGGCGCTCTGCGGGCTGGCTCTGAACAACCCATGAATAACGAAAGAGCGGGCTGGCTCTGGCAGCCCGCGGGTAGCCAGAAGTGAAAAATCGAAGAAGCCCAGTGTTCATGACAAAACCATTCAGCAAGAACATGAACAAAATTTTGTACCTCGTATTATATTATTTTCTTAGACAACAATCCAAATACACAGCAGCAAATCCACCGTTTTCTAACTCAAGGAGAATTGTATATTATAGACCAGCAAATTATTATTGTGCATTTTTGTGGCATAATGGCAAAGGCTGACTTTAATGTGGTATCTTGTTCATGTAAAGTTGGACAGCATGGCTTCTGGGAGGCTACTAGACCCTGGAATGCATGGACTCATTGAAACAGCAATCACGAGCCGGCCACGCTGTTTATTCGCACTCTTATCGATTATCTGGCTAGTTTCCATGCCTCATACATCGTGTTACCATGCACAAGGACCAATAGCCATGTTCATCCCAAGATGTACAAGGCCCAACAACAAGCACTGAGCTTGCCCAACACATACGTGCAGCCCTCACTGATAATGCCAGTGGTTATCAGCTGACAGCATGAACTGCACTGTCAGCCATGCACTAATGTATCACTGTTAACAGATCTCATTCTGTACTCTATATTTGCTCAACGGGTCTTCTTTCGACATCAACCCGATAATTAGAATATTTTTTACAGTGATGCGAGATGTTTTCACAAGTATTTCTGTATGCTGGTTTGTGCATCTGCGTTCCAAGCAGCATGCATGTACATGCAGTTATGCAGGTAAGAAAGGAGGATTCTAAAGGAGGAAAGAAAGGAGTCTAGGATTCTGCGCAACAACCAGTCATGCATGAAGAGTGGTATATGTAGCTTGAACTGTAATATACTACCTCATAATGTCATGCCAGGGAAGCTTAAATCACCTCTCTAAATGTGCATACTTGTGAGAGCTAAGCCTGTACTGTCTACCTACACAGCTGCATTTACAGAGACTAGCTAACCCCTGCCATGTTGACCCACTTGCGTGCACATCCACCCTGATAATACTGCTCATATTTCTGGTCTTAAATCTCGTAGGCATCAATGGCGAGGCCATCATGGCCACGAGCATAGACTTACAATGCAACTGGCCTCTGAAGTCCAGGCAGCATTCCCTCCAGGATCATCATACCCTCGTCCAGAATAAATTCCACCTGCTTAACGCCTTTGGCCCGCAGCGCACGGCCAATGGCAGCAGCACCGTCCCGACCTTCAACCTCTTCATCATGTCCAAAAGCCAAGAACAGGCCCCGACGGGGCAGGTCTCCCTGCTCCAGACGGAACTCAAGTGCCTCCATGATGCCCTGCGTATAACGGAGCCACAGTTTTGGCCAAAGCAAGAGCACCACAGTAAATTAATTTTAAGCTAGCCTCGATTAGTATGTGCTTGCACCTAAGATACAGAAGTGAGATAAAAGGAAGTAGACCAGCACACAGTCAGAAAGATGAGAACTAATGAGCCAAAGACGAAGTGCTGTCCTTCTAACATGCCAATGAGGACTAACAAAGTGCTTCATCCATCTCGTTTCGATTGTGCATTGGTCTACTGGAAGTATGAATTATTAACAAGCATAATCCTTTATTCCGTCAAGAACCTCCATTTGTAAACTTACCAGATAGGAAAAAGAAAGCACAAACACTTCAAATTATAAAAAGCACCTCTAAAGAACTCCTAATTAAATGAAACTGCATTTCTTGGACAGAGCACCATGTCACACAACTTCATAATAAAAATGTAGATGCTCCTTTGGATTGTAGGTGCAGCTACTGATTCAGAGCTGCAGTCTGCATACAGAGCATATGTTTTTCTTTTAACGTTCCCAACTTGCTTAAAGTTTCTGTTTCCCCTTTCAACGCGGAGAAAATATAGAAAATGGGGGCCCAAAATTGGGGCCCACTTTTGTTAACAACTCACTAGTGCCCGTAAGACATCAAGCATATTAAGCCAACCTGTGAACTTTAAAATCCTGCTGACACAACACCAAAAAGGGGGAAGGAGATAGCAAACGCTTTTTTAAAGGTTTGCCTTGAACAGATGCCTTTTCATGCGGGTACATACACACTTTATTGAATATTATTTAACTTTAGATACAGCAGAAAAGTAGCAACAAACTTTGCACAGCCAAGAGAGAGAGAATAAACTTTAATCAAAAGAGCACGCGAACGTAGGTAGCTCCTCCGCTCTGCACAGCCAACAGTGACAAACCAACAGTGTTTTTATATCACAGCAACTGCTTCAGGCCTGTACAAACTTTCTTGCACCAAGTACCCTTCTTGCATCCTTTCACCATCAGAAAACTTACAAAAGAGGGTTTGGGAACTGACAAGCGAAACCTTTTTGCAAGTGGAAAGTATCTTTTGTAAAAACTTAAAGCAACACCGATAAAATTGTAAAATGAGCCCAAATTTGTAAACATCACGGAAAATCGATTCATCTGGGCGCAAGTATCGATTGTAAATGGTAGCCAGGGTGGGTCGCTCACCATGAGAATGTCCTTGGCATCGATGGCACCCCTGCCCCAGATTTCCCCGTCCAGCACCTGTCCCGCAAACGGTGGGTGGTGCCATTTAGCCAGATCAGCAGGAACCACGTCCATGTGAGCACACAGCATGTAGGGCACAAGCTCAGGGTCCGAACCTTGGACCTCATAAAGCAGGCTATAGTTGGCCACCACCTGGCGTTTGACCAGCTGGGATGAATGGATCTGCGGGAAGGCTGTGAGAAACCAGGTGACAGCATGTATGCAATCGTGCTGGCAGCTCATTTTGTTCCAAGCAATTAGTGGCCATTCCGCGAGCACTGCTTAACAGAAATTGGTCTCTTAAAAAACATCAGCAGAAGCAGTGTGTCTATTACACTGGCATTATTAAATTTCCTCATTTTTGCAGGTTTTCCCTTAAGCTTTTATACAAATTCCCTGATAGTCAATGACAGTGGCCGTTCAGGCACAAGGAAAAAAAAAAAAACATGGTTTATAGTAGCTCAGGAAACTATGCCAGCCCACAATTTTCAACTATTGCTATCAGTAAACTGTAAATCAGGTGCAATGCACTATAAGATTTAACTGAATCACTTGTTTCATGATATTCCAATCAGCCGGCCAGGCTCATGCTCGAAAAACCAGCAAGAGCCACTGTTATCTGCAGATTGCATATAAGTTCAGATGAAAACTTTGTTTCTTTCTGGCATGCCACTAGCTTCACCATGACCAGTGCAGGTACGAATTTCTTCGACTCATAGCAACTGTAGTTATAATTCCCTGCTATTCCCCTGAATTTTCCAGGAGTGACAAATCACCTGAGTATTCTTTCCAGCTTTTCGCGGATGTTAGACAACCTGGGAAGGCAAAACACTTCTGCTCAGTCTCCGCCCCCATTTTTCATGCCTCTTAATGACGTTAATGATAAGCGACTTGCTTCTGCCACATGTAACGGTGTGGCATATTGTTTATCCCACGCAATTTCAACTGAGTCGCTTGGGAGAAGGAATTGGTGAAATTGCTTTAGAAGAATAGATCCGCCTGCAAATATCGTCCTCATTTTATTAAACACTGAACCTTGTCTGATAAGGAGGACTATGAAAAGACCTAATAAAGAATGTCAGTGTTAACAATGGCAGCTGCTATAATGTGGACTGGGAAGCAGGGAAAATAGAAAGCAAAAGTGAACGGCCAATCACTAAACTCAATTAATTTTACTGAAAAGAGCCTGTGATTACACTGCGTCCACCCATCTCAAAATATGTCGATGCCTTCAATTCTGGAGGCCTCGACTGATCCGTACACTGCTAATGTATCAATACTTTACAGCATAAACAAAACCGCTCTCTACTAGGCCTACTGATTTTTGCCACGATCTTTTTTAGCACAACTTTGTCTCTACTGGCTACTTTTCTAATCAAATTAAAATTAATTATGGGGTTTTACATGCCAAAACCACCATCTGATTATGAGGCACGCCGTAGTGGGGGACACCGGAAAATTTCGACCACCTGGAGTTCTTTAACATGCACCTAAATCTATGTACACGGGTGTTTTCGCATTTCGCCCCCTTCGAAATGCCGCCGCCATGGCCGGGATTCGATTCCGCGACCTCCTGCTTAGCAGCCCAGCACCATAGCCACTAAGCAACCCCGGTGCGTTACTTTTTTCATCTAGTGCACACAATCCAACTGTCCTCTGCTTGCACGGTCTGTTGTGATCGGGATTTACCCCATGAAACCAATCGTTCACGGTGAATGCGACAATGATGAACGAGCCAACACCCTCATCAGAGCCCGTCCCAACTGCGGGCTCTGCGGCAATTCCTAGCAACCAGTCAGACACCGCCAAACGGGTTTGGGTGATGTGCAAAGAGACATTCTTCAAACGACCCCACGCTGCCTTTCTCTTCCCTCGAGGACCTGTGCTTCCTTCATCCCCTGTTTGTGCTCATTGACGTGCATGTATTTTGGACCGAGCTCTCCTAGGAGGAAAAGGGATACAAACCTGTGGACTGGCAGAGGATGATGTCACCCACCTCCTGGCACCGGATTGGTGGAAGGTCACGTGACCAGGGCAACAGAGGAGTTAAAGGACGAGACGGACGCTTGGTGACTGAGGATCAGCAGCTACAGCTTGAACATCTTTTCTGCATCATTCCTCATTCTTGTACAAAATGTAAATACAAACGTGAATTCAAAAACGCCCTGAATCGCCCAGATCATAGGCTTTTAGCTCCGCCTCGGTGCCTGACGTACCGACATCCTCAGACACCTGGTCGCAACATTACCAAGACTCGTTGTGTTGAACGTGAAACTAAGAAACTATTATTATGATATGCAAGTTGGTCTTCTTCAAATCATGAATGAGTGAAAGTACAGACGCATGCTTTAACCATATGCACAGGTGCCAAGCTGCTATCAACCATACTATGACTGTTTTTCGCTTATCTGCTTCAGCAGCGCTGTCAAGAAATGAAGCCCGGCTTATTTGTTCAGCTGGGCATGCAAAGAAAACAAGCTGATGTAGGCTCACGCACCTTTTTCGAGGAACTGGGCAAGGTCCACCAGGGCCTGCCGATTGTACTCGTGTGGTCCTGTGCTGACAGTGGGGAACCGCAGGGCTGCTGCCAGCCTCTCGGACAGACGACGCTCATTATCCGTAATGGCCAGCTCCTAGAATGGATAAGAACAATTACTACTCCCTTCATCTACTTTCTTTTTTCCCATAAGGCAGTGAAAATACACACACAAGAAGGATAGGAGAGATGCACAAATGTCAAGCATGCATGCGTGGGTGAAGCAAGCTACCATCCGCTTCAACACAGACATCTAAATCCCCTTCAAACCACAGGAACCAAGTCTCATTGCAGCTGTGGTCTTTCAAGGGGGACAGGTGTCGACTGTGCGCACATTCCCCCCCCCCCCTAAGCAAACGCGCATACTTTCAAGGCTACCGTGAGATACACAAGTGCTCATACGGAAAGCTCACACCGCAGTGACATATAAAAAGGACATCGCAAAATGGAGAAGGAACATCCAAGAGTGATGCTCGTCTGGCCACAATAGCACCAATGACGAATATCAGATTTTTGACACCCGTCACCAACATGGTGAAGCAGCAGTGCTGGTGCCAGCCCAATGATTCACTGCCCATTGATGGGGTGCGTCCGCCTACATTATTGCAACGTCGTAACACAAAGCAAGATTTGCTGACATCGTGCAGAAACGAGGCTAGGTGTGGTGATCTTGCGAATCAAAAAATTAACAAGAGTGCTGCGCACATTTCTTCTGGCAATGCTTACACATGGCAGTTGCAGGGATTGCAGTATTGTAGTGAGCCAGTGTTACATGACATCATCATGCATCCATGCCCTCCGTACTAAAGCTGGTTTGTAGAAAAAAAATTATGTGGTATATTATCTTGGGTACTGTGATGATTGCCAGTATAGAATTCTTCTAGGATTTAGAAAGCTTGGACCTGCATTTACCGGCAATGTCAGAAACTTCATATCAACACTTCTTTAAAGCTTACTTTTTCACAGTAAGTGGGTAAATAGTCAAGATGATTTTACTGCAAAATCGATAAAAATACACGTTGAATAGGAACGGTATATTTTGTGGGCTTTATTGCAAAATCCATTCTTCATAAAACATGACAGCTATGACCATTCTACAATTAATTTGGCAAGCCTAAGACAAAGAAAAGATGTGCCTTTCATTTCCAAAAACTTATTTTTTGCAGGTCCGACGAAGAGAAACCATGACAGTGCAAGAGAAGGAAAATGGTAATACCAAGGTGCCTCGATTTATTCTGTTGGCTGGCACAGATAAAGGCACCAGAATACATGGGCAATGAGAGCCATCGCAGTAAGGGACCACTGATATATTTTAACCACCAGGGTTTCTTTAAGATGCACACACAGCACATGAATGGTGTTGCATTATGTCTTACCAGAACGTAACCCCTTGTGCTGGAAATCAAACATGTGACCTCATGCTCTGCACCTCAGGTCACCTTTATCTCGCACAACACTCCCCTCCCACCCTTTTTTTTTCCTTTTGTTTGCAGAATATCACTAGAGGTATGCAAAAATTCGAATATGAATTGAGTAGCCTTTGCTATTTCATCTGTATTTGGTTCGAAATTGTTGCTCATTCGTTTCTTATTGGAGTCTTCAGGAAGAGAGACTGAAGCAAGTGAGGGCAGTTCTAAACGACTCTTCAGCAAGACAGCAATGGTGGTTGCGCAGAGGCACCAGTTCCTGACCGAATGCAGGCAGCAGGTCTCTTCTGGTCAAATATTTTCAGTCAATAATATTGTCACCCCTAATCCCCTAATTTTTAGGAAACCTGTATATCAGTTCGCGTTGCCAATGTTGACAAAACAATTCATTATCTTACCACTCTCTTCATGATTGCATCCCTTTAAAACTATGTGCGGTGCAGAAGCATCATTGATTCTCTCCCGTCAACACACTTATCTGGTGACGTGCGATTCCCCTGTTTCATTATTACCACTGTTATGGTACAACCGATAAATGAAAGCAGTTTGTCATTCAGAAAGCCCTGCAGTTGAAGTGCACACATTTACACGTGCTACTTGTTTTTGCCGCTTGCGTCCGGTGGCGAAAACGAAAAATCACAGGCCTGCGCGACACACGCAGCACTGCCACAGCGCAAGCTGGGGGAGCGGCTCCATAGGAGCTCCATTTCTGGCAGCACGCACTAGAGGGTACTCGTGGCGAAGTTTCTGTACGTCGTTTTCACGAGAACGATCTGAAATGTCCGCCCTACGGTGACGGCGAGCTACGGCTTGTGCTGGTCTCTGCACAGCGGTCTGCTGAGCCTGACGTTGCAGCCGAATGTAGATCTACTATTCGCTTCTTCAACAGCGGTTCGTACCTTGCAAAGAGGTGTGATAATGTGTACCAAAGAGCAAACAAAGGTATCGAGAGTATGCGGTACACATGTTACATCCCTTGGCATGTAGCACGATACGATGCAACTGCTACATGTCATGACACCTGGTGAAATACAACGTAACTGCAATGCAAAGTGTGCAAGTATAGACGCTACTGTATCACATGAAAAGTGGCATGATACGATGCTGCTGATGAGGATTATGATTTATTGACGTCCCCTTCTAAACGGAGCAGTGCCAAACACAGTGAAAACTTGTTAATTCCACCCCCATTATTGCGGAAAATCGGTTAATTCGACCTGCATGCGTGGAACTCTCGTTAATTTGTCAAAATTTAGCACACATCAGGTTATTCGACCTAGTGTCGCAACCTACGAGCTCGCCCAGTCGATGCGAAAAAGAAAAAAAAAACTGCCAAGAGCAACGCTACTGTACAGCTGAAAAAAAAAGAAATGCCGCATAGGCCAACCACATCGTCATCGGCATCATCCGAAACGGGTAGATGTATAGGCTAGGAGGCGCAAGCTGCCGCGCCTGTACAAAGCGTTAAGCCACTAACCATCCATCCATCTGGAAAGCAAGGTTGGTGGCAGCTGCAGCAGTCGATTCCTGTGTGCTTTGTTGCTTTGTGCAGTCGTGTCGCAGATATCCCTATCTTCAGCAAGTCTCGTTTTGGCATGTATCGTCGTTTTTGCGCGTTCCTTGCATGCCTACTGCGCAGCTTTCGAGTGCTTAACACGCAGTGCTTGCATGCCTCGCTATCGCGTGCTGCTGCGATGGCGACACCAGCAAAGCGGCCGAAGTACCAGGCAAAGGACTAAGCCACGAAATGGAAATACTGAAAGCACTCAAGAACGGTGTTTCACGCCAAATTCGCCCGAAAAAACAGACGAAGATTAGAAACTGCTTTGGCAACTAAAAGTACATCATGCTGGGGAAAATTTTGCGTTTTTGTTGGTCATTCGATATTTCGACCAATCCGATAATTCACAAATTTTCCGCGATCCCACCAGTGTCAAATTAACGAACTTTTACTGTAGTCACCTAGCCTGCTTTATTTAATCAAGTATGCTACACATGTTTTTCATTCTAGAATTTTTGTATACATCTCCTTAATCTTCTTTTTCTTGCTCAAAACTTATCTACCTTGTACCACACCGCTACCTATGCAAATGCAATGCAAAGTGTGACATATCGACATTGCGTGCTACGACTTCTTGCACGCTAAGACGCATGTACAGGGCATGTTGCCACTGCAACTAGCAAGCGCTGGCGTGGCGCAGTGGTAGAGTAGCTGACTCCCGCGGAGAGTGCCCGGGTTCAATCCCGGCGGTAATTGGGTACCTTTCTTTTTTTTTCATTTCTGGCGATAGCTGCAACGGACAACATCTCCAACCGAAAAGGCTGTCGGAATGAGCCCATAACAGCTTAGGCTGTAAAAAGACCACAGACATTGAGGGTCAGATAACTTGAACACTCTGCTTATCTAAAGTGGCTTCATTCCACTTCGGAGTGAGGTGTATGGTCACAGCCGACCACTCTGCTGAAGACACTACCACACCTGGCAGAATGTTCGATGTGCGGAGTTCCATCAGCAATACCAAAAGGGTAGTTTTTCCTGTTTCGTAATGCTTGTAGCCAATGATTAACCAGACCCAGGCATTCCATAGTTTTTACCAAAAAAAGTGGGGCATGAGTGACTGCACTATAATTACATATTTAATTATCCTGATTACGATGATTCACTAGAAAATTTACAAAGCACCACGCAATGTACACATCTCCTCATCATTCTCACCTCGACAAACATCGCCTTTGCCCTCACGACATCAACTCGTGACATCACTGTGTCGATGCCTCACAGTAGGAATTCGCAAGAACTGCTGCTTGCATTTCGGCACAGTTTGCGAACGGTGTAGTCCATAAACAAGAACACCGCACGAGATTAAAATTGTAACATGTGTAGCACACAAACGAACGTTTGATGAGGTTACATGTTACACAGGATGGCAATAAAGACAGTTTTCTATGCATCGCATTTAGCTCTATACCATTTATAACTACCCGCTGCACCAAAGCTTCACTTTGCAAATTTGAACATACGCTTTGGATGTGCATGCGTTCTTCTCCGGGCCTTTGTTTTGGCCAGTTCATTTACTAGTGTCCTTGTTCTGCTTCATAGGTGGCCAGCAGTTTTTGTCGTGTGGCTAGCTTTGTTCCAGTTAAGAAGTTTACTACGGCTGTTTTTCTCTTACACATGAGAATTCTTGTACACTCCAACTACCGCTGTTAGACCCCTTGTGGGCATCAGAATGTATGAAAAAAAGGTAGATAACCACATGCCTTCCATACCCCTCAAGAACTCTGCGGCACAAGCATATTGCCTCTTTTTTTGTTGTTGCTGCAGTCATGTTAGCAGCGCTTGTCCTGTGGATACATGTTATTTCTATTTTTTGTGTCCTCGTTTCAATCACATTGTTACAGCTTGTACTAAACATTGACTCCGTATGATGCAGCGATAAAAAAGCAGCAGTCTTCAGGGTCTGATGCTGATCAACTCATCCACAGTGTGTTTGTTGCTATATATAATAAAAAAAAGGAGATGTTCAATGGTTTGACTGAATGTGTACTCGCTCCACGAAAAACTCCAGTTTGTTAGAAATGCCCACATTGCATAAAATTTAACAGCTTATAAGCAGCTAAATGTGCCCTGCATTCTGGTTAGCTTTCAATGCTGAATGAAACAAACAATTATGTTCAACGATGAATGTACAAAGGGTGCAGCGTATAAAAAGCACCCATTTGCATGTAACACACCAACAAAATTGTTTCTGTGTAGATACATTCAAGTGATCCATAGTCGATTGGTGAAAGCGAGGATTCAGCCTAGCTCTAGCTGATTGCTCTAAAGAAAAGTAAGACGAAATAACAAGAACGGTCACACAAATTGTGCATGATTTATTTATTTTAATCAAATATTTGCATCACTTCAGCAAACCAAAATTTAGCTCACGCAATAAGAACACGCTATTTTTATTCTAAGTTCTTAATTGATCCGCGCATAATAAATGTTGCTTAATAAACACTTGCTTAGAAATCAAACTATCAGCTAATCTTGCACCGATAAACGTTTTTGAGATAAAGATGCACAGCGATGTGCATGCAGGGGGGCTAGGCAAAAAACGGTGACCTGCACGATCGTTGCTTCGTTGCAAAGCACGAACCAGCAGGGTGCGCGAACATTCATAGACCCGCCATCCTGAAAGCGCTTCAAACATGGAGTGCAAGACGCTTATCGCAGCGTTATCATGGCGAACCTTGAATATATCGGGGACATTCAGACAAAGACGGCTACAAATCGAGGACGTACGCAAAAAATCACACGCCTAGCATTTTTTCGCGCTGCAAATGACCCATCTCTATTATCTCACGTACGTGAAAGAAAAGTGATATGGAGAAGAATTATTCATACCTGTTCGCCGCCCGGCCAAGAGCAGGGCATGTCTGGCGCCTTGACAAGTATCGCACGTACCACGACAGCAATTAAGAGGCTCAGTATTGTCGCCCCGACCAGTATCAACAAAGCGAAAAGCACACGCTTGTCGCAAAATGTCCTCATGCGCGCTGCAGCAGGGCCGAACGTTGTTTTGGTACCAGCCATGGCGTTGCGACGAAATACTTCCTCAAGTTGCCGGAAAGTGTCTGACAGTTCAAGTAACTCGTACGGCTTGGTCGGTGCTTCCGATGCACGGCCGAGAGAGACACTGACAAGGCGCGTTAACCGCGACCGATAGCAGACGAACAAGTGAAACTCTTCAAACAGCTGACCGCGGCGCAAGGCCGGTGCCCGAGCAAGCGCCGAGAGGTCACGCGGCCACGCTCTTATCGCGAGGCCTCCAAGATATCAGTATCGCAGACCAACACGGCCTCTTAGATTGCAGAAGCAAGCAAAACAACTCACCTGTTAAGCGCCAGACGACGCCACTTTCATCATCGTTCACAAGGCTAGGCTGAAGTCGACTAGCCTAGACTTGCACATCATAACTGGAATTCTCCGCTCTTTCTGCGCATTCGCGAGGAGTAGTGGGTGCGAGAGAGAAATGTGGGGACTTTCGGTCCCTGAAATTTCTCTTCGTCTAGGTACTACGGGGACGAAAGTTGTTAGCGCCGTTCGTCCCTAGCCGAGCTGGCAGCACAGAATCGACAGAATGCGTGCCGGCAAGGCGAAGAAGCCGTGTCCGAGGTGAGTTTGTTGCGACGGTAGTATATTCAATTTTTATAGTCGCAGGGGGATAGGTTTGGAAGTGAGGTGTCTTCTCGGATGACTTTAGTGGCAAAGCATTTTACATTGTTCATTAGTGTCGTTGAGCAAGGTCAACATGCCGCACACTTCAGGAGATTCGCGGGAACGGAAACTGTTTATGAATTCAACGGTTTGTATGTGAAAATAAGAAAACTCAACGTCGCTATGCACTTTAATTGTCATAGACCATTGTGACGTACAGAGCTGTACAGCAACACTGACAAAGCATTATGCTGCGCCGATGTTTACGAAAAGGCTTCGATGAATTGAAACACACATCGTATAAAGTAAGAAAAGTGAACGTCGTCATGCAATATTTGATAGCCGTACATAGACCATTGTGAACTCTGTACAGAAACACTCGTCAACCACGTGGTACAGATTCGTAGTTGTTCTGACGATCTTGTATATAATTAAGGAACGCGTATTGTACCCAATTCCCGGGCCGTTACGATCATTAATGTATCCGGCCCGGCGTGCTAGGTGGGCGAAACAAGTGCTCAAATCACCACAACCACGTCCGAAATATCTCTGAAGGCCTGCCAGCCCAATCATTAGGCGTCTCTGTGTTTGTACTGTGACAAGAGAGGTGACGGCGAGCGCCGCGAGTATCGCACTATATCCCGTGACAATGGCCCCTTTACACTCGGCATGCTTCACCGCAGTACATTGCGTATGCTTGACCGCCTAGCATCCATGCATTGCGGCGAAGCTGATAGTAGGGAACCGGGCATTATGCAGCGCTCGAGCCTAGCTTCTTGTCAGTGACTGCGGATGGAAAACACATACACGTTCAAGAGCTTTTCGTCGATCTTTACACCTCTTTATTGAACGTAAAGGATAGCGTACGCCTGTATCCGTGAGTTAAAAGATCGATAAAGACTCTGGGCACTTACTTGCAGTGTGTGAAAAATAGAGAACTTTATTTATGCAGGTGTCCATGCTCCTGCAGTCCTGTGGTGACCCTGTGGAGCTGGATCCGGTCTCGTGGAAACACAGCCGGCTCATCAGTCACAAAGTAGGAGCTGAAGAGAACAGTCTAATGCTGATATTACACCTGACTGTATAGTGCTTAACTTGTGGTTAGCAGTGACAAAGGCATTGCACTAAAGATTGAGAGTATGTCTTAATACGCAGCGCTTATCTGGCGAATAGGAGAGCAGAAGGTGAGAACAATGTTTTGAGATGAGGTATGCTTCATCTGTGTAGTGAAATCGTGTTTATTATTTGTGTAACGTCAGTGCACTCACTTGCTTAAGTATAACGTTTACTGCAGCTTACAGCTTCTGTCGATGCAGGTGCTTCTCTACTGGAAACAACCTTTCATTTACCAAATAAAGTTGTCATTTTGTAGTTTTACAAGTTTCCTCTTGTGTTTTAGTCTCTTCTGAATCTGGAAGATCTGACTGAATGCATGGGTATCAGAGTTTGTACTCCATCACATTTAATGGTACATTTCACCTCGCGATAGCCGACACACTGCAAATTCAACTGTTTTTATGAAACACCTTGCTCTTGCTGCTCACAAGGCTAGAACAACTGCCAAGTGATTGAGTCGTCCACTTGTGGAGCACATTTTGACACACAGTGTCAAGGCCTGTGCAAACAGTTGCAGAAATCTCTTGTCTGGCATGCATGATGCGTGATGGTGTCTCCATCATTTTTTTCTCAGTGTTTTTTTCTTTTTCATCCTTTGTCACAACACCAATCTTTTTTTTCTTTTGTTTAGCTTTTTTGTTCATGTGAGAGCCTGCCATTGCTATTTTCGGTGCTTCCGCCTTTGCTGTGCCAGTCACTGGCATTAAGTCTCTCTTGCCTAGGTGTACATCCCGATGACTTTGTAGGTGTGCCATAAACAATTTAATCGCAGGGTATTAAATCTCGAGCATATCATATAAGGGAATTAGCTTTTAGTTTTTCTTTTTTTTTTGTGTGGGAAGGCCTCTAACCCTTTGTGATGAAATTTCATTTTGGTGACATACAACTGATCATACTTCACGAGTTGTTTCCAATGGCTACATTTTTTGTGCGTCGAAAGTTCACACAGTTGCCAAGTTCCATAGTGCACACATGCCTCAAGGACTTCACAGCTTGATAGGTCTTGTCTCATACTATTGCCACTTAGTTCGGCATTTTATGTCAACTGTTGATCTTGTTGACTGGGTTGCTTCTTGGCAATACCGAATTTATGACATAGTACTCAGCATGAAAGAATGCTTTAAAACCATTGTGCTGTCCACTTGCCTCATCATGCCACTGTGTTATGTTGATCTCACTTCGCTATCGGAAGTCAGATAAGTACATAACATGCATGCCATGTAAAGTTGAAAGCTCAGTTAAATACTTGATCAAAAGAACTGCTTCCGCCTCCAACTTTTTTCCACACTTCTTAGTCTGTTTTAAGGCCTCACCAAATACTGTGGTTGCTAACATGTCCTATGGTGGAAAATGTTCGCTGTCAGATGACCTGAATTGTTATGTCAGACAGCGTAAGTGAAAGACGCTGGAACTGTGCTACAATGGTGTTGTCCTGACCTCTTGAGTTGCCAGGATGGCTTATTTTCCTGAAAACCATAGTAGTAGTCAGAAGAATGGCAGAGTCAGAATGGCATTTATGAAAGCTCCATTCAGATTCTGCAAGACATTTTCCTGAAGCCAGGCCTGGCAGTGTTGGTTAATTTTGGAAGCTCTGAGTTAGTTTGATGCGATCTTTTCGTGGAGTTTTCTTCATTGCTGTTTCTTGATTATGTAGATAGTGGCACAGGCTTTCTTAGGAGCCATTGCTTCAATAGGCATTTCCTAGAAAGAAATGTTGGTTGTCTCTATATCTGGATCGTACTCGGAAAAATCCTTTTTTGATGTTTTTCGAGCTGGCCTACATGACACATGATTCAGATGCTTATAACTGAAAGGCCGTGTTCTTGGTACTTAGTGCAGAAATTTTGAAGTCATTTCTTCTATTAAAATTAGCTGAATATCACTGTTCCTGGATTCCTGTCATTTGACAGGCGCTCCTGAGACATTTGACAGGCACTCCTGTTGTGTACTTGTGCTTGTATCTGCTATGGCATCAGACTAATCAGTTAGTTTGCTTTGCACAGCCAAACATCACCCCACAAAGCTTCGCTTGAGTACTTAGCTCTCACTGCGACTGCGCAAATGCAGAGGTATGTACCGATGACATATAATGCTTGTTGATTAGGATGACAGTGCAGTAAGAGGCACATCTGTGGCAAACAGAGCATACACATTATGAATGTTAGCATTTATGCTGTTGGACACATCAAGAATCTCATGAGTATTATAAGCTTTTTGGAGTCGGCTCTCCTAGGCAACTTGATCTGTGCATTCGTGTCATGTCTAAAGGCTCTCAACTCTGCCAAGCGAGATATTCAGGTGCTCTGTTCCGAGGTATGGAGGGTCTAGCTGTTGACTCGTCCATTATTATAAACCAGCCCTGGCTCCTGGTCCTTAGCAGGACACAAGCACTGTGTTGTCCACTTTCTGTAGCCAACGTAGCTGCCATCTAATATTATGCAGTGCAGTTTGACGTGATGGGGATGCCATATTAGGTGCGAGTCATGCGTGTCAAAGTGGTGCCTGCATTGTGGTTCTCAATATTTTGCTGAGTGCTTGAAGTCTGAATGCTTCGCCGAATCCGAAGTCCTCCACTACTGCATCTTTCATAACCTGTGCAGTTTCAGAATGTTAAACCTCATAATTTAATTTTTGAAATAATTCAGGCAGCCATAGGAGTGCGATATGGCATATTGTGTGAAAGACCGAATTGACACTGGCGATTGACAGAGGTCACATGATCGAATGCGACTGGTGGCTAAAGATTCACTCGTAGTGACCAGTGGTCACAGTGGCTAGTGCGACCTGTCCCTCACCGCACCAAAATATCACACAGGGTGCGTACAGGTCTTTGAAATCTTTGAAAACCCTTGAAATTGAAAAGTGTGTTTTCAAGGCCCTTCAAAGTCCTGGAATTTTTTCCTTCCTTGAAAATCCTTGAATTTCATGAGCAATGCACTCTGATATCAACATTGGGACCTCCTTTCTGTGGTAGATCGGCATCGATCTGACCAACTCCCCATTTCAGAAACAATACACCGGCGCAAGCACACATGGTTACGTTTTGCAGAACTGCACGAGAAAAAATGAAAGGCTTCGTCGCGTCAAACCGCGAACGGAGTGAGAGACCCGTGCCGCGCAACGCTGCTGGCTCAGCTGGCAGTGTTTACACTGCTTTCCTCACCCTATCGTTCGTTTCACTCTTCGCCCGTCGGCTTGCCTTTCCGCTTTCACTCTTGCGTGCGAAGTGAAGCTAAAGAGAGCAATAGTGCAGCAACTTTACAACTGATGCTCAGTGCCTTTGCAATAACATAACCGTATTTTCCGGTCAATAAGTCGCACCTTTGTGTAAGACGCACTCCCTCACAACGGCAGTTTTTCCAAAAAAAAAAAAAAGTATACAAGTCGCATCGATGTATAAGACGCACGTGTTCTTTCAGTAAGCGATTTAAACAAGTTAGTGACGTTTCGCTCCGGGAATGTGGGTCACGCGCAAGCGTATGGGTGCCATGTATTTCCACTCCAGGCGCATTTCTGCTGTTGTGGTTGCCGCGATGTTTCGTGTAAAGTCCAAGGGCGATAACATCGTCCTCGCGTGCCATATGCTGTATGTGCGAGTGAAAGCATGCAACGGTGAGCCAACTCGCGCACAAGGGAGGAAAGCAGGAAGGCAGCCCGGGAGGGACGGGGGGGGGCTGCCTGTACTCTCGTAGCAACTGCGTAGTTTGCGCAGCGGCGTGCGCCGTAGCTTGACAGCTATGTGCAGATGCGTCGACTTCGGGGTCGATCGACTCACGGTCGGCCTACCGCCGCTTGTGTTGCTGCTCCATCCTTCTCGCACGGTGTTTTGGAACTTGATCACGAGAACCTCGATAGTGCGCACAGAACCCGTAGCAATTAAGTCAACCGGCCCACTTCGCGTGGCCATAATTGTCATCAAATTCGATTATGACGGCAGTTTAAAAAAAAAAACGTACATAGGTCGCACCATTCTATAAGACGCACCGACGGAAAATGAAGAAAAAGAAAAACGCGTCTTATACACCGAAAAATACGGTATGCTGAATGTTTTGGAAATGTTTGATGAACCAACCCAGCTAATACTGCAGAAGCCTGAGCAGCTGTTGTGAGTGTTCGTTGTGTTAACTTTTAATATTGCGAACTTGAGAAATAATCAAGACAAGGCATGTTTTGCAAAATTGCAATATAGTACATATATTTGTTATAATATAATGGATGTGTAGCAAGACTACACCGAATGGTTTGGAAATGTTCAGTAAACTTGCCCAGGTAATACTGGAGAAGTCAGAATAGCTGTTGGGTGCATTTTTGTGAACTTTTTTTTTTTGGTATTGTGAACTTGCAAAGTGATCAAGGCTAGACGTTAAGATCATTGGGATATACATTTTATTTCTCTTTGGTTTGAATATTTTTGGAGAACTTTACCCACCCTATACTGGAGAAATCTCAGCCGCTGTTGTAAGCGTTCATTTTGTGTTGTGATCTTGAGAAGTTATCAAGGCTAGACATTTTTATTATAATTGTGATGTACATTTATTTATTGTAAGTGCAATAAAACTAGTCATTTTTGGAAATGTTAGAGTAAAGAAATCCTACTTTGGATGCTGCTTTGAGTCCTTGAAAAACCTGTGACAGGTCCTGGAAAGTCCTGGAATATCCTTGAATTTTTTACTTGTAAACCTGTACGAACCCTGATTCACAATTCATGCCATTCACGTCTGCCCGCACATAAATTATGTGTTTACATGACAAATCGTGTTTGTTTTTATCCCTTTATGGTCCACGATGTGTGATGGTTATGTCATTAGCTGCAACGTTAGTACCTGTGGACATGGCAATGATTGCAACAGTCACCCTCAAGTTCTCCATGTGAGTCAGTGCAAACTTTGGAACCACACTGTTAATGGTTCTGCTGTATTGCTTTAGCTACATAACCTCCTTCCTAGCTTTTCTTTCAAATCTTTCTGCAATTCCTCATTCTCTCTACGACACTGTGCAATTTCAACTTTAGCAGCAGCCATTTCCTAAAAAAAGAAAAGCTTCAACATCTGCCTTGAATAGCGCAAAATGCTCATTCATGAAGCCAATAGCTTCCTAAATGCTACTGAGTTTATCATGTATTTCAGTACTTGAACCGACCTTTGCCTTAGCGTTCCACTACATAAACTACTGGACGATTGTATTCTCAGGAAGGCACAGGCATGAATTAGCAAGCTACATGTTTTCCTGCTCAAGCCTGAGGCCCCTGCAATGGCTGAATGGCTACGAAGTGTAGAATTGGTTAACCTGCACGAGCTTGTGGTTGGGCATTTGGAGATGCTTAGGTTTAGGTTGGTTTCAGCACTGACTAACCATACTATGCACATTGCTCAGTGCTTGAATATATTTGGGAGCATTATCCAGATGCTGTAGTGACTTTCTGAATGTTTTTTCATGCAATACCCTGCCAGCCACAAATATGAGGCTGTGTGCGGTAACTGTTTCCGGTCTGAACTTATTTTAATGAAGTAAAAACTATATTACATGCATCTGAACGACACGAGCCAAGGAAAAATTGTAAGAATTTCCACTCTATAATCTTTGCAATGAATCGAACGGTTTTCTCATAAACTGCCGAAAACTGAAATGTGTTGTAAGCGGCATGTGGTTCTTGAGACATTTTAATTCAAACTCATAATGGTATGAAATATGGCCACAGGCTATACGAAATCTGCCGTGGTTGCTCAGTGGTTATGGTGTTGAGCTGCTAAGCACGAGGTAGCGGGATCAAATCCCGACCATGTTGGCTGCATTTCAATGGGGGCAAAATGCAGAAAACACCTGTGTACTTAGATTTAGGTGCACATTAAAGAACCCCCTGTGGTCCAAATTTATTTTCAATACTGCCAGTCTCTTCCGAGACCATAGCAGGTGGGCGTACAGATTGTACATGCAGGTAGAATAATACATCAGCACCACACGGCAAAACAAACAGAAATCCAATGCAGTGACAGTCATCACAAAAGTATAAGATTAAAAGGTATCCAAATAAGTTTGAATAATGATAATTAGGAATGAATACCGAGCTGAACTTCTATGGACAACACACTTGTACCACATATAACTTATACACACTTATAATAGAAATAATATATAAAGCACACATTTTTATCCTCAGGAATAAGGATTATAAACAGGGATAAGGTGCCTCAGAAAGGCTGGCCAACGTTTCGATAGGAGGACCTATCTTCGTCAAAGGCGGCCTCGTCATCCTCGGCGGGTTAGTTTTAAAGGGTTAGTGGAGTGACGTCACGTCGATGTCCGCTGTGGCTGTCTGTAAAGGGGGAGACTGAAAAGAAAATGAGCGCCGGCGCTTGACTGGCTAGGCGCGGTTTCTAAGACGAGGGGACAAGAGCGGGAGAGCGAGAAAGTGACAAAAAAAATTATATAAAAAAAAAGGAAAACCACCGTCAGAGGGGGTTGGGGGAGCGAGAGGCGAGTGAGCGTTCGGAGGAGTCGTGGTCGGAGTGCGTTTGGGGTCCCTGAAGAGCCGGTCAGTGTGCAGGTCACAATACGAGTTGAAAGCATGACTTGAGTAGCGTAGCATCAAGGCATCGGGTAATTTTGTGGTTGACAGGGAGCAGCTTGGTCCGTCAAGGGACGTTAGCCTCACTAGTTCGCTCTAGGCGTCGTCGCGGCGGTATACAGAATTGGCGAGACCTTGAGTGGTCAAGGCGCCGAAAAAGATATCCTGGCGTCTGGGATTTTGGACTGTCTCGGTGTGGATCTCGTGTGGAGAGAAGAAAAAAAAAAAAAAGGGGGGAAGCGCGCGTTTGAGGGAGAAAAAAAAAAAAAAAAAACGGCGCAGGAGGGTGACAGTGTAGAAAAAATATAATTAGAAATTTAAACCTGGGGGGGAGACACGTGTACTTGGAAAAGCGCTCGTATGGTTGATCAATGCGTAAAAGCATGGAGGACGATAATCAATTGAGTGGTAGGGGAGATGCAGGGAAGAACTGGAAATGGAAGAATAGGTGAGGTTGAGGGGAAAAAAAAAAGGAGAAAAAAAAAACCGCACAGGTGAGTGACAGCGGAAGAAATATAATTTGAAACATGAACACTGAGGGGACAGGTGTACCTGGAAAAGCGTTCGTATGGTTTACCAATGAGTAAAAGCATGGAGGAGGATAATAAATTGAGTGGTAGGGGAGATGCAGTGAAGAACTGGAAATGGAAGAATAGGTGAGGTTGAGCATCGAGATTAGCTGGAGGTTTAACTTGTTTTGCGCCTTTGTTAATGGTATAAAAATTGAAGGTTTATGTTACTGCTTTTAGCGATTCTAAGTTGCCACGCGATAAATTCATCCCCGTGGGGTGCAGGCATTTAAACTTGTGTATGAGGTATGATTCTGTATATTTTCTCTCGCGAGGTGAACGAAAATTTGTTTGTAGTATATAGAGTCTTGCTTCATCAAATATATGGCCGTGCTCATTGAAGTGGCTGGCTACTGCTTTAGATAAATTGTGTTTTGTATCTGCGCGATGGCCGTTGAGTCGCGTGTGCATTTCTTGTCCAGTCTCACCTATGTATTGCTTGTTACAAGTGGCACATTCTAGACAGTAGACTACTTTGTCCTTAGTTTGTACACGCCAAACTAAGGACAAAGACGAAGCCAACATCCGGTCCCTGTGGCCGCTCCAGGTGTTCCACATGCAAACATATCCAATCTACTACTACAGTAAAAAGTACAGCGTCAGATTACATTCACAAGGTAACTGCGAATTTCACCTGCACGTCAAGCAACGTAGTCTACTGTCTAGAATGTGCCACTTGTAACAAGCAATACATAGGTGAGACTGGACAAGAAATGCACACGCGACTCAACGGCCATCGCGCAGATACAAAACACAATTTACCTAAAGCAGTAGCCAGCCACTTCAATGAGCACGGCCATATATTTGATGAAGCAAGACTCTATATACTACAAACAAATTTTTGTTCACCTCGCGAGAGAAAATATACAGAATCATACCTCATACACAAGTTTAAATGCCTGCACCCCACGGGGATGAATTTATCGCGTGGCAACTTAGAATCGCTAAAAGCAGTAACATAAACCTTCAATTTTTATACCATTAACAAAGGCGCAAAACAAGTTAAACCTCCAGCTAATCTCGATGCTCAACCTCACCTATTCTTCCATTTCCAGTTCTTCACTGCATCTCCCCTACCACTCAATTTATTATCCTCCTCCATGCTTTTACTCATTGGTAAACCATACAAACGCTTTTCCAGGTACACCTGTCCCCTCAGTGTTCATGTTTCAAATTATATTTCTTCCGCTGTCACTCACCTGTGCGGTTTTTTTTTTCTCCTTTTTTTTTTCCCCTCAACCTCACCTATTCTTCCATTTCCAGTTCTTCCCTGCATCTCCCCTACCACTCAATTGATTATCGTCCTCCATGCTTTTACGCATTGATCAACCATACGAGCGCTTTTCCAAGTACACGTGTCTCCCCCCCAGGTTTAAATTTCTAATTATATTTTTTCTACACTGTCACCCTCCTGCGCCGTTTTTTTTTTTTTTTTTTCTCCCTCAAACGCGCGTTTCCCCTTTTTTTTTTTTTTTCTTCTCTCCACACGAGATCCACACCGAGACAGTCCAAAATCCCAGACGCCAGGATATCTTTTTCGGCGCCTTGACCACTCAAGGTCTCGCCAATTCCGTATACCGCCGCGACGACGCCTAGGGCGAACTAGTGAGGCTAACGTCCCTTGACGGACCAAGCTGCTCCCTGTCAACCACAAAATTACCCGATGCCTTGATGCTACGCTACTCAAGTCATGCTTTCAACTCGTATTGTGACCTGCACACTGACCGGCTCTTCAGGGACCCCAAACGCACTCCGACCACGACTCCTCCGAACGCTCACTCGCCTCTCGCTCCCCCAACCCCCTCTGACGGTGGTTTTCCTTTTTTTTTTATATAATTTTTTTTGTCACTTTCTCGCTCTCCCGCTCTTGTCCCCTCATCTTAGAAACCGCGCCTAGCCAGTCAAGCGCCGGCGCTCATTTTCTTTTCAGTCTCCCCCTTTACAGACAGCCACAGCGGACATCGACGTGACGTCACTCCACTAACCCTTTAAAACTAACCCGCCGAGGATGACGAGGCCGCCTTTGACGAAGATAGGTCCTCCTATCGAAACGTTGGCCAGCCTTTCTGAGGCACCTTATCCCTGTTTATAATCCTTATTCCTCGTGTGCTACTCCATTAGTCAGCCATCTTTTTTTTATTTTTATCCTCAGATAACACAAAGTAACCAACAGCAACAGATAACAGAAATTATACATGAAATGGAATGGTACACAGGCAAATAACAGCAAACCTGAAAACGCTCTGTAGTGAGCACTTGGCCACTAATATTCTTCCAATGATGGTGAAATGCCTCTGGGGCGGAGAGCGCTACTGCATTAACAGATGATACTTGCTATTTTTGAGGCAAAGTCCGATAATGAGTTCGCATTAGTAACCGAGGGATCTAAACAATTCCATTCCCTGATAGCAAGTGGAAAAAAAGAGTGCTTGAAAGTGTCATTGTAGTAAGAGTACTGTCAGTGTGTGTGAATGTTTGTGCCGGGTTACGCAGGATTCTGATGGACGAATGTATAATGATGTGTCAATTTTGTAATAGTTGTGAAGTAGCTGAAAAATAAATTTCAGGCACCCTTGTTTTGCTCTAATCGCCAGTGTTTGGAGGCCAGAGCGTGTTGACATATTTCTGGGAGAATCAGTGCGCTTATATTTGTTGCAGATGAAGCTTGCAGCCTTCCTCTGTACATTTTCTAGTTTTTTGATGCTAGTGACTGTATAAGGAAACCATACTGTGTTAGCGTATTCTAATACCGGTCTAACATAGGTAGTATAGGCTAGAAGCTTGGTAGATTGAGGGGCCAGCCGGAGGCATGTGCGAAGACAAACAGCTTGCGCAGAGCAACTGAAGTAATATTAGAAATATGCACATCCCATCTTAGGTTTGAAGCAAGCGTGACACCTAAATAATTTTGTTCATTCACTTGATATTCGTATTTGATAGCTTCTTTCTTTCGGGTTATCGTCATGCATACTGTTTTTGGGGGGTTCATCGACATTTGCCACATGTCGCACCAGTTGGAGAGATGGTTGAAGGAATCAGTTAGTGCAAGGTGATCTGAATGACTGTTAATTTCTTTGTAAATAATGCAGTCGTCAGCGAAGACCCTAATGTTGCAAGATATATTGTCTGTGATACCATTAATAAAAATAAGAAATAACAAAGGCCCCAGAACGAAGCCTTGTGGTACTCCGGACATGACAGGCAGGGTTTCTGATGGTACTTGCTCCAACAGAACATATTGGGAATGGTCAGTTAAAAAGTCTTAAATCCAACGTGTTAATAATCCATCTCCAATGATATTTCGGAGCTTGGCAATTAAATTGTTGTGACATACGGAATCAGAGGCCTTAGAAAAGTCTAGTAGTATAATATCTGTTTGCGCGCAGTTGTTAATAGACAGTGCTAAATCATGAACAACCTCTGTTATTTGCGTTATAGTTGATAATCTGCTACGGAACCCGTTCTGGCAAGATGACAAAATGCCGTTCGTCTCCAAGGAAACGGCTAAATGTTTAAGATTATATGTTCAAATATTTTGCACGACGTGCTGGTTAATGATATTGGTCTGACGTTAGAAGGGTCACCGCTATTTCCTGCTTTGGGAATCGGTGTTATTTTAGCTTTTATCCAATCTTGTGGAAGTTCTCATACGGCGAGAGATTTGCGGAAAACCAAACCAAGGTATTTACTGCACCATTGCACATATCGTTTAAGAAAGGGATTGGGGAAGTTGTCTGGTCCCGAAGATTATTTTGGGTCTAGTTCGAGCAAAAGACTAAATATTCCTTCGTCACTTACATCTATTGGGTTGATAACCGTGATATCGGAAGGGGGGGGGGGGGGGTAAAGTAAAAGAAGTAATAGCTTCGGAATTTTTCCGTTATCTTTTGTGAAGACAGCGTGGCAAAAGTTGTTGTATATATTGGACTTTGCCCTTTTCTGTTCTAATGTTAGTTCAGGACTGCCTGTTTTTCTAGGGCGGAAATTCTTCCAGACCCTCTGCCGGTTACCAGTAATGTATGACGGTAGTGTGACTTTGAAGTAATCTTCTTTTGCTTGTTTTGTTTTGATCTTGAAGTTTGAAATGGCTGTTTTTAGTTTTGATACATTCGCACTGCAGCACGTTTTCTTTACCGCTTTCTGTAGTCGCTTAACTTTTCGTTTTGCATGTAGAATTTCTCTTGTTATCCAAGGGTTATTTCTTTGGGGCCGTGTAAGCCGTAGTGGAATAGAGTAATTCATGCAGTAATAAACAATGTGCTTGAATCGTAGCCAGAGGTCATTTACAGTTGTGACAGGATCACAGTTCAATTCCATGAACTCATAAGATTCATGAGCTAAACAAGTTAGTACGCTGGCGTCATCTGCTTTACTGAAGTTCGGAACATGTGTTACTATTGATTGAAAGTGTAAGCTGTGATCGAGTGTTAATCCGCAAATGGGCACTCTGTGGTCCGAAATACCCTCTACAACATCAACTTGAGCGTTGATAAGGCTAAGGTGACTACTAATAAGTGTTAGATCTAATATACTGGTGGCTGTTCCTTGAACACGCATTGGGCATGAAACAACTTGATGGAGGTTGAAATTTAGCATTAAATCGAACAAAGCCTCTGAACCCTGTGAGGTGTGGTGCATGCTACTCCAGTTTATATCAGCAAGCTTAAAATCACCCATTAGTATAACTGCAGAGCTACGGACATGTTGCTGAAGAAAATCATGGGTGGAAACTATGCCTTCGGGACCAGAGGATTGGCTACGATAAAAGCAACCCGCCACTATGCTTGTACCATTGCACATTATTTTGCAGAAAACTGCCTCTGTGTTCGGGACATGAGGCAGCAGTGTATATGAAATGGAACGTCAAATTAACGCCACGCCTCCGCCACGAGATGGTCTGTCTTTTCGGATGACAGCGTAGTTAGGGGCAGCGAATTCCTGGTCGAGTACAGCTGGTGAAAGCCAGGTTTCCATTATTGCCGCAATGTCTGGTTCATAAAGTAGCAGGCGTGCCTCATAATCAGATGGTGGTTTTGGCATGTAAAACCCCATTAAAAAAATATATATATTTTATGAATACCATTTTTGTGCTACTGCTACCCAAGGTACGTTATATGCATTAAGCAGCAGGCTCCAAAATTAGAGTGCAGGGGCCTAACCTCAGCGTAATGGGACCCATGGACATTTGTGAAATTTCAAGATCCATGTTTATCTGCATCACAAAATCAAATTATGTGATAAGGATTGCCAACACCCATGTTCCTGAAAATAGTTTTATTGTTTATTTTTCTCAGTGTTGGGTATACAACCACGCAACCTTGTTGTTGTTGCAGAATAAACTCAATTCAATTAAAATTCTTGCAAAACATTCATTCCTACCTGAATCATTGAATGAGGAAAGGTTAATGTACTTAATCCTTATGCAAGTGCATATGTATTAAAGGTTGCAGTCGTGCCTTACGTGCATGGGCTCACTCACAATTTTAAGAATTGCGACGAGGGCTGGTGTCAGGGTTGTAGCTTCAGCCCCGAGCAAGGCCTTGTCTATGTGCTTCCTGGTGAATGGCACGTTTGAGCAAAAAGCCTTGCAAAAAAGCACATAGAACAACGTTAACATTCTAGTTTTAGGCGTAATTTACCAGACACATTTGTCTTGTGGTAAAGTATATATTGGACAGACCAAAAGATGATTTAATGAATCGACAAGAGAGTAAAAAGGTTCAATTAAATTGCTTTCAGCAAGAAATTTGTCTGAACACATACGACAGCACAAATGAAAAGTTCAATTTCATAGCACCAATTTCATCACTCCGAACTGCTAGCACCAGCTGTCACGAGTGTTAACGGAAATAAAACCACCATGACACTTCCGTCAGCACTCCTCCAATTAAAATAGTTGCCTGGTCTTACATGTCAGATCCATGACCTGATTATGAGGCATGTCACAGTGGAGGACTGTGGATTAAGTTTGACAATTTGGGGTTGTTTAACATGCACACTCCTTTAATTTCACTCAGAGACAAGCAGGAGCAATACCTTTGACAAGCACTATGTCATTTTTGATCAAGACAATGACCTGCGCTATCAGATTGACAAGCACCCCTGTGTTGGTTGTGGATGACTGCAGCTGGATTTTATTTATTTTTTATCCTTGAGATTTTATGAGCACCTTTTTTTGAGCCTGGTTATAAGTTTATGTTCCTTTACTGCTATTGCTGCATTCTTTACATGTTGTTATTTTTTATTTATTTTTTAATCGGAGGGGGGTGGGGGTACTTGTCTGTGCCCGTGCATACTGTCAGGCTGTAAGCAAGCAATTTCTTCTTAGGTTGGCAGTTAGATTTACATAAGAATCTTTGTGTGTGCCTTTCTTATCTATGACCTGTTGCTATACTCAGTCATGTTGCCTTATTTCGGTTTGTAAATTTCGGCCATACATTACAGTTATTATGAAGCAGCTTGCTGAAACGAAACCTTTTTGACATACGCACAACATAAAAAAAGGAAAACTGGCTATTGGTTACGGTTGTCGCATCGGAACAAACTAAGATTTTCTTTTTTAAAGCTAGTGGTTCTTGCTCGTAGGGTTCAGAAATTTAGAGCTGCTCCCAGTAGAGTTTATGTCTGAAAGGCACAACTAACTCAATAGCTGTAATTGCACATTGAAACATTACCTCGCTCTGGCCACTATTTTGTATTCATATATGTGTTAAGTGATTAACTGTTGTCAAACAAACATTAATGTTGCTGGAGAGAGAGCGAGAGATAAAACTTTATATTATTGCTCAGTGGATTAATAAGCAGGCAACCTCAGTCCAGGCCACCTCTGTCAGCATACTTTTGCTGGAGGCAACATATCGACAAGGGGACTTGTCTGTTTCAGGGCAGACGTGATCGAGACAAATTCCCTAGTTGAAACATTAATTGGCTCCAGTACGTGACCTTCTAGTTCGACCACAGTTAATCACTTCAAGCCTCCACCTTCCTGTGAACTTCTCTCTTGCTTGTATGTGTTTATTTAATTTGTATGAATTCTGCAGACACATGGTTCTGGCAGGGAGGGCTACAAATACATGCAACAAGCGTGACAGTGAGGGATAATACAGCAATGAAAAACAGACAATTATTAATACAAGATTGTGACCTGATTACACGATTCCATTCTGTTATAGTATTGACACGTATACATGTTTATCTTTCACCGGTGGCCGCTTTCCACCGGCTAACAAATGTTAAACGTTATCGCTCGGCGCAGGACGCGCCTGTATCGGAAGTTTCTAGAACGTTATCGATGCTTCTTTCCATTGCCTGTTTTCACCGACGCTTATGTTATCTGATTGCATGACTGACGCGAATTGTCTAGAACTTTCTGGAAGACACGCGGGCATCAGGGATTAATCCAGAACCTTCGATGACTCATGTATAAAAGCCGACGCGTTTCGCCGCTGATCAGATTTTCGACGATCGCCGACTGTGTTCGCCGCTATCGTTGTGCTTTGAGTGTACCTTGCTTTTGTGGGCACAAGTTCGCCCAATAAACAACCAGTTTCGTCGTACACAGCTTTACGACTGTTTTCTTCAGCGTCACTACTACGTGACATCTGGTGGAGGTGCTAGTGCGTTCATGCAGCGAACGCCCCCGCAAAGCCGCGATCCAAGCCCGAAACCGGAGGACAACGCCAACGTCACCAAGGACCAGCGAGCTAGCCGTAGGCAGCAAGGACTTCTGCCGGAGTACGGACTTCTTCCCGAGAAGACCACAGCGATCAAGGCCAAGTCAACGACCTCAATGGCAGCCCCAGCGTCCCCCATCCTGCTGCAACAACCTCGGGAGCCCCCGACCTTCCGTGGATCATCGGCTGAAGACCCTGAAACCTGGCTGGAGACATACGAGCGGACCGCAACGTTCAACAAATGGAGCGACGACGACAAGCTACGCCATGTCTATTTTTCGTTGGATGACGTTGCTCGGACCTGGTTTGAGAACAGAGAGACCACCCTGGTTACGTGGGACCTTTTTCGTGAAAACTTCGTGAGGACCTTCACGAGTGTCGTACGAAAGGAGAGGGCAGAGGTTCTCTTAGAAACCAGAGTGCAATTGCCGAACGAGAACATCGCGATCTTCACGGAGGAGATGACTCGCCTCTTCCGCCACGCCGACCCCGACATGTCTGAAGAAAAGAAAGTTCGGTTCTTGATGCGGGGTGTCAAAGACCAACTATTCGCCGGATTGATGCGCAACCCGCCCAAGACTGTCGCCGAATTTCTTTCCGAGGCTACAACGATCGAGAAGACGCTTGAAATGCGCGTCAGGCAATACAACCGCCGTGCCCTGACCAACTACGCCGACGCTCAAGCGCTAGGCGCCGACGACCTGCGCGAGACCATCAGAGCGGTCGTCCGCGAGGAGCTGCATAAGCTCTTTCCCAGGTCGCAGCCTCACGTGGCATCTATCGCCGACGTCGTCAAAGACGAAGTTCAGCGCTCACTTGGAGTTCCCGATGTGCAGCCACAATCGCCGCAACCCCAGCCGGAAGCGCTGACCTACGCCGCCGTCGCCCGTCGTCAAGGCCCCCCTCCGCGCTCGCGCCAGGGCCCCGTAACGCCGCAGTTCCGTCGTCCACCGCCGCCGCCGCCAGCACGCCCGCCCGTCGCCCAGCGCAGCTACCAGAGGAAGACGGACATTTGGCGCGCCCCCGACCACCGCCCGCTCTGCTATCACTGCGGGGAAGCCGGCCATGTCTACCGCCGATGCCCATACCGCGAGATGGGCCTACGAGGGTTCCCCGTCAACGCGCCGCGTCCCGATCGAGGTGAACGACCGCGCGACATCGCCGACTACCTTGCCGGAGCCCAGTGGCAACCACGACGACCCTCACGCTCGCCGTCACCAGGCCGCTACATCTCGCCGCATCGCCGCCTGTATGCCGGCCCAACCCGGGGTCGATCTCCCAGCCCTTACCCGGGAAACTAAAGGCAGCAACCGATGGAGGTGCGGTTGCTGTACGACGCAATGCCGAAGATCCTCCGACGCCGCCGACGACGACGATTCGCGATTCATCACGACGAGATATCAGCACGCCGCCTAGCAACAGCCTTGACAACACTTCGCCGCCGAAAGAAGACCTTCCGACGCGACGTAGCAGCAGCAGAGCAAGCCGACGCAGCCGTGATCCGACGCCACGAATTAACCGCAACGCCAGACGTCGGTCTACCGATCTAGACGTGCTCATCGATGGCCATAACGTCACCGCTCTCGTCGACACTGGAGCCGACTATTCCGTCTTCAGTGGCCCGTTCGCCGCCAAGTTGAAGAAGGTGAAAACAGCCTGGCAAGGACCCGATATCCGGACAGCGGGAGGCCACCTAATAACGCCGACTGGAATCTGCACAGCGCGTGTCACGGTAAACAACCGCACTTACCCGGCGAGCTTCGTAATCCTGCAGCACTGCTCCAGGGATGTCATCCTAGGCATGGACTTTCTAAATCAACACGGTGCAGTCATCGACTTAAGGTCCAAGTCGATAACGCTTTCAACGCGCAACGCGATACCACCGGATTTAAGCATAAGTTACCATGCCTTGAATGTGCTTGAAGAACAAGTCACCGTTCCGCCTCGCTCCAGCGTAATGATTTCCGTCGGTACCGAAGTGCCTGCAGACATGGAGGGAGTCATCGAGGGCGATCATCACTTACTGCTCGACCGTGAAATTTGCGTCGCTAGAGGCATAGCTGAGCTACGTGCAGGGAAAGCAAGGGTGATGCTCACGAACTTCAGCCCCGAATACAAGCACATTAACAAAGGCACCACGGTCGCCTACATCGACGAAATAGTACAAGCCAGCAGTGCGTTCGCCTTCACGGATTCCAGTGCACCTGCAACGACGACTATAGTACCTGAACCAACTTTCGACGTCAATCAGAACCTTCCCAGGCACAAGAAAGAACAACTAAAGGCTCTGCTCCTGCAATACGAGGACTGCTTCTCGTCGTCGTCAAAAGTTCGACAAACCCCTGTCGCCAAGCACCGCATCATAACCGACGAAAATGTCCGGCCACTCCGTCAGAGCCCGTACCGAGTTTCGGCGCGCGAACGCGAGGCCATAAGGCAACAAGTCGACGAAATGCTACGCGACGACATCATCCAGCCGTCCAAGAGTCCGTGGGCGTCCCCCGTGGTGTTAGTGAAGAAGAAGGATGGAACCCTACGTTTCTGCGTCGATTATCGTCGCCTCAACAAAATCACGAAGAAGGACGTATACCCCCTCCCACGGATTGACGACGCCTTGGATCGACTCTACAACGCAAAGTATTTTTCGTCGATGGACCTGAAAACCGGCTACTGGCAAATCGAAGTCGACGAGAGGGACCGGGAGAAGACTGCGTTTATAACACCAGACGGACTGTTCGAGTTCAAGGTCATGCCGTTTGGTCTTTGCTCGGCGCCTGCCACTTTCCAACGTGTCATGGATACAGTACTGGCAGGCTTGAAGTGGCAGACTTGCCTCGTCTATTTGGACGACGTCGTTGTGTTTGCCTCAAGCTTCGAGGAACACCTCCGGCGCCTTGAAACAGTTCTTCAAGCAATCAAGACCTCCGGACTCACGTTGAAGCCAGAAAAGTGCCGCTTCGCATATGAGGAGCTCTTGTTTTTGGGCCACGTCATCAACAAGTCTGGAGTGCGCCCCAACCCTCAGAAAACTGCGGCCATCTCCAACTTTCCTCCGCCCGCTGACAAGAAGGCAGTGCGTAGATTTCTTGGACTGTGCGCCTACTACAGGCGCTTCGTCAAGAATTTTTCACGGATCACTGAGCCACTGACGTATCTCACGAAGGCCGACGTCGAGTTCAAGTGGGAGACGCCGCAAGTCGAAGCATTTGAAGAACTGAAGCGACGCCTGCAATCGCCGCCAATACTTGCGCATTTCGACGAAAATGCCGATACCGAAGTCCACACCGACGCAAGCAGCGTAGGACTCGGCGCCGTGCTTGTGCAGAGGACTGACGGACTAGAAAGGGTTGTAAGTTACGCTAGCCGGTCGCTATCGAAGGCGGAAGCAAATTATTCCACAACAGAAAAGGAGTGCCTCGCCATCATCTGGGCTACATCAAAGTTTCGCCCCTACCTTTATGGCAGGCCCTTTAAAGTTGTAAGCGAC
This sequence comes from Dermacentor silvarum, assembly GCF_013339745.2. NCBI lineage: Eukaryota > Metazoa > Arthropoda > Arachnida > Ixodida > Ixodidae > Dermacentor > Dermacentor silvarum. The sequence continues at coordinate 150,694,287 of NC_051158.1, read as the reverse complement.
CACCACGCCTTGTGTTGGCTAGCTAACTTGAAGGATCCTTCAGGTCGCCTCGCACGATGGAGCCTGAGACTTCAAGCATTCGACATCACCGTCGTTTACAAATCCGGGCGAAAGCACGCTGACGCAGATTGTTTGTCTCGCGCCCCCGTCGAACCGCCGCCACAAGACGACCAGGATGACGACACTTTCTTGGGACCCATCAGTGCCGACGAATTCGCCGAAAAACAGCGAGCCGACCCGGAAATAAGGAGCCTTGTAGACTACCTGGAAGGCAAGACCGTCATTGTGCCGAAGGCGTTCAGGCGAGGATTGGCGTCGTTCTTCTTGCAAAACGACATTCTCCTAAAGAAGAACTTCTCGCCTCTCCGAGCCAACTACCTCCTCGTGGTACCCTCAGCATTGCGTCCAGAGTTACTGCAAGCTCTCCATGACGACCCAACGGCTGGACATCTCGGTTTTTCCCGCACTCTCGCGAGGATACAAGAAAAATACTACTGGCCTCGCCTCTCTGCTGACGTCGCCCATTACGTAAGTACATGCCGAGACTGTCAGCGACGCAAAACACCGCCGACAAGGCCAGCCGGCCTTCTACAGCCGATCGAGCCACCTCGCCGACCGTTCCAGCAGATCGGGATGGACTTACTGGGGCCTTTTCCAACGTCGACGTCCGGGAATAAATGGATCATCGTAGCTACGGACTACCTCACCCGCTACGCCGAAACAAAAGCCTTGCCCAAAGGCAGTGCCGCCGAGGTAGCCCGATTCTTCGTTGAGAACATCCTCCTGCGTCACGGTGCCCCGGAAGTCCTCATCACCGACAGAGGTACGGCCTTCACGGCTGAACTAACTCAAGCCATCCTGCGATACAGCCAGACAAGCCATCGCCGCACTACCGCCTACCACCCGCAGACGAATGGCCTCACCGAGCGCCTAAATAAGACCATCGCCGACATGCTGGCAATGTACGTCGACGTCGAACACAAGACGTGGGATGCCATCCTTCCGTACGTGACCTTCGCATACAACACGGCCGTGCAAGAAACGACGCACATGGCGCCGTTCAACCTGGTCTACGGAAGGAACCCGGCAACGACGCTTGACGCCATGCTACCGGACGTCGCTGACGAAGAAAATCTCGACGTTGCCACCTATTTGCAGCGTGCCGAAGAAGGTCGACAGCTCGCCCGCCTGCGCATCAAGAACCAGCAGAGAACCGACAGCCGACACTACAATCTTCGACGACGCTACGTCGAGTACCAGCCCGGAGACCGTGTTTGGGTCTGGACTCCGATACGCCGACGAGGACTTAGCGAGAAACTCTTACGTCGCTATTTCGGACCATATAAGATCATCCGACGTATTGGCGCACTGGACTATGAGGTCGTGCCAGACGGCATTTCGCAATCACAGCGGCGCCGCGCACGACCCGAAGTCATCCATGTGGTGCGTCTTAAGCCTTTCTACGCCCGCTGACGAACTTAGGTACTTTGTTACTTTATTTTCTTTTTCTTTATTACGCGTGGTTTTGTTTTTGCTTTCACATTTGTTTGTAGCATCGGGACGATGCTTTTTAAGGGGAGGGTATTGACACGTATACATGTTTATCTTTCACCGGTGGCCGCTTTCCACCGGCTAACAAATGTTAAACGTTATCGCTCGGCGCAGGACGCGCCTGTATCGGAAGTTTCTAGAACGTTATCGATGCTTCTTTCCATTGCCTGTTTTCACCGACGCTTATGTTATCTGATTGCATGACTGACGCGAATTGTCTAGAACTTTCTGGAAGACATGCGGGCATCAGGGATTAATCCAGAACCTTCGATGACTCATGTATAAAAGCCGACGCGTTTCGCTGCTGATCAGATTTTCGACGATCGCCGACTGTGTTCGG